>NW_026943846.1:72500-120000 GCF_035594765.1 Anolis carolinensis | reverse complement strand
AGTGTAGATCCCCTCAGGGGCTCTGAAAGGGACTTTCTAGGATGTTTGCATAGAATAAAAGCATTTAATGCCATGCAAGATGGGGCGTCTTTCCTTTCCGTTGGCATTTTGTCGCTGCATCCTCCTGCAAAGACGGCTTTCTGCATGAATAGCTTGCTTCCTTTGAATCCCGGTTGAAGGCAGGCTCTTTATTCAAGAATTTCTGAAGGTCAGTATATAAAACAAGCCACTGTCCACGCTCACAAGGAAATCATCATTCCTTTCCAGAAAAAAAACAACAACCCAAGTCTGCTTTCTTATATTAACAATGCCCTTTATTAATAATGTAACAATCCGGTGCTATTGTTTGTCATTGAATGTCTCTGTGGATCAAAAGGATGGGGAGATGGACACAGAGATGGACAAATGTGTCAGTCAGTCTGTCAACAATCCAAGGGTAGAATGGGTGCAGTTTGAGCCCACTTGCACCAATGTGACTCAATGCTGCAGGATCCTGGAAGCTACAATTTGACTCGCATCACATTCCCACTCTATGCATTTAACCTCTTCACTTCTAGATTACACACAGCTTTGGCAGAGAAAGCTGAAGACCTTGGCAAACTACAACTCCCATAACTTCATCGCGTTGAGCCCTGGAAATTTAAGTGGTGTCAAACTGTATCCATTCTATGTCAGTTGGTTGATTGAGACAAATCGCCTTCCTGGTCCCGATTTCTCCTCCAACAATTCTGGCCGTCTGCTCAGAATGCATGGAAATAATTTGCTTCATGACTCCTTTTCAGCTTATCGAAGCAGCTCAAACTTTATTGCAGTATATACAGCTTATTTACAATGCAGATCAGACGATCACCAGACTCCGTCCGACTTCTACGATCATGCTGTCATGATTCCATTATTCCATTATTATCTCTAAACATACGTCCAGAAACTTCCCAAAGTCACATACTCTAGCATTACATTCCCACTCTATGCATTTAACCTCTTCACTTCTAGATTACACACAGCTTTAAACTCTAAGCACAATTTCACATTATACCAATATATTTTATTTATTTATTTATTTACAGTATTTATATTCCGCCCTTCTCACCCCAAAGGGGACTCAGGGCGGATTACAATGAACACATATGGCAAACATTCAATGCCAACAGACAAACAACATATATAGACAGACACAGAGGCATTTAACTTTTTTTTCCAGCTTCACGATTCCGGCCACAGGGGGAGCTGTTGCTTCACTGTCCACTAGTGGCTGTACTTCCTCATTCCATTCCTCGTGTTTTGCTGGCAGTTTTATGATGCTGTAAATTAGTTAAATTAGCCTCCCGCATAAAGCGTACCTAAATTTCCCTAATTGACAGATGCAACTGTCTTTCGGGGCTGCATAGGTCAACAGCAAGCTGGGCTATTTATGGTTGGGGGCTTAACCCGACCCGGGCTTCGAACTCATGACCTCTCAGTCAGTAGTGATTTACAGCCCGGCCCCATTACATTCCCACTCTATGCATTTAACCTCTTCACTTCTAGATTACACACATCAACTCCCACCATTCCTAACAACCTCAGGCCCCTTCCTCCCCCTCCCCCCCCCCCCCCCCCCGCAGCCGCTTAACCTATTGATCTGCTTGCATTGCATGCTTTCAAACTGCTTGGTTGGCAGAAGCTAGGGCTGACAATGGGAGCTCACCCCAACTCGCGGCTTCAAACTGCCAGCCCTCCGGTCAGCAGATATCCTACAGCTAGCGGTTTAACCTGCTGCACTACTCACAAATGGTACAGGGCATCTTTCTTACAAACACCAAGTGTTTGTATCCAATCCAAAGTCTAAGACGAATCTGAAACAGAGTCTGAGGTCTAAACAGTCTCAGATCAAGTCATGTGGTCTGCAGCCCCTCCCACAACCTCTTTGGAAACATAGAGCAAAAGAAGCTGCATAACAGAACATACATACAAAACAGTAAGCAGCCAACAATAAAAAGCAAAACATTAGATAATTTAAATTCTAGCCAAAAAAAATCACATAGAATTAAACATAGCAAGATATTGTATTGTCGAAGGTTTTCATGGCTGGAATCACTGGGTTGCTGTGAGTCTTTCAGGCTGTATGACCATGTTCCAGAAGCTTTCCCTCCTTTTTTTAAAGTAATTTTTATTCATTTTCAACAGAATTTATGAAAACATGAACAAAAACATAATTGCTAATTGCAATTGTGAGGAGAAGGGGAAATAGAATAAAGAGGGTATGGCAAGAAAAGATATAGATACAAAGAAAGATAAGTTAGTGATGAAAAAAGAAAAGTAAGGCGGGGGGAAAAAAGATAAAAAAATAAAAAATTAAGAAGAAAAAAATTGAGAAAAAATTAAGAAGAAAAAAATTGAGTAATAAAAAATTGAGTAATAAAAAATTAAGAAGAAAAAAATTGAGAAATAAAAAATTAAGAAGAAAAAAAAATTGAGCAGAAGCTTTCCCTCCTGATGTTTCGCCCACACCTGTGGTAGGTACTAGACATGTCCAAAAAATCGTTTTGAATCGTATATCGGAATTATTTCGGATTGTTCTCGCTTTTTGATACGCATTCCGAGACATTGTCTCACAGCACAACTGGCAATGTAATTCGAACCATTGTTGGCCCATTCTCTAATTGTTTCTTAATGTTTCATTAAATTCCCCCCCCCCCCCAAAAAAAAAGTTAATATATTTTTTAAAATATTTTTAAAGTTTTTTTTTGTTTCTGCAACCTACCTAGAATGGGAACTTAGCGCAGCCTAACATGGCTGCCGCTCCCCAGCCAATCAGAAGCTTCCACGATGGACGCAAAGGTGGGGGCTAGGGTTGATGAGGATAGCTCAAGAAATGAGGGCGGGAGAGCCCTGTAAAAGTCCCCCCCCCCCAGGTTCCTTTTTTTTTTGGCGACTGCCATTTTAGAAACATTTAGAATCATTACGAATTTTCGGAAATATCCGAAATTTTTGGGTGAAAAAATCGGAAATACTTTCTATATCGAAGTGCCAGCGCCCCCTACTTTAGAAACGAGAATTGAAACATTGTTTTCATCGATCGGACATGCCTAGTAGGTACCTCACAACCTCTGAGGATGGCTGCCACAGATGTGGGCGAAATGTCAGGAGCGAAAGCTTCTGGAACATGGCCATACAGCCCGGAAGACTCACAGCAACCCATAGCAACATATTTTTAAAATACATAGTTAAAAGCAATAAGGCCATAACACAAAACACAGGTTTATTTACTATTTATTTACTACATTTATATCCCGCTCTTTGGTCTTTGAAAGGGCCACTGAAGCTCCTGGCCTCCCTTGGCTCCTTCCACTTTCCCTTCAATGTGGCCACCTTAACCGTCTCTTTCTCTTCTTCTTTTGCCTTCCGTCTCACAGAAGGACAGGACGGACACCTCCAACTTCGACAAGGAGTTCACCCGACAGCCGGTGGAGCTGACACCAACGGACAAACTCTTCATCATGAACTTGGACCAGAACGAGTTTGCCGGCTTCTCCTACACCAACCCCGAGTTCATCATCCATGTCTAGGAAAGCGGCCGGCGGCCTCCTCCTCTTCTTCTTCCGATGGACACCTAAGGGGAACCCCACGAACCCTCCGGGGAGAGAGCCAGCCCTTTCCGAGGCAGCTTCCGCTCTGCGTCTGTGTCTATCCACCCCGTGGCTTAGTCCTGCCTAAAACAGACCCCCATTTGAGGGGGTCGGTCTGTGCGTTAACCCCACATCCGACGGGTCTCTTTTGGTTAGGACTAACCAGCGAGATCACTTTTTTGCATTTGTCCCTTTCGTGGATTGCATTTCTAGGACTTCCACCCCCCAGGTAGCGTTTCCCAAAGTGTTGTCCCCATTTGTATTTCCCGATTCCTCCAGAATTCTTCAGCATGCTCTCCTCCGTCAGTTTTGTGCCATGAACTGTGACCTTGTTTTACAAGAAACCCGTGGTTTGTTTTGTCCGAACTAAACCAAGTCCACCTTGAGAGTGTTTCTGTCCTCGGTTCGTTTTGGCCTTTCAGAATCCGTGTCTCTCCTTTGGTAGTCTCTCCGCATTTCAGGCTTTCCTCTGGGCCTAAGGTTTTCCAACCCAAATCCTGAAAATGTTGGCGATGATGGGAAGCTATGTAATGAGTTATACAAAACACAATGATGGTTCAAAACATAAGCCGTAGGGGAGTGGCGGCATATAAGTTTGAAAAATAAATAAATAAATAAATAAATAGTACATGATATTTTATTATTTATTTATTTATTTGCAGCATTTATATTCCGCCCTTCTCACCCCGAAGGGGACTCAGGGAGGATCACATTACACATATAGGCAAACATTCAATGCCTTTTAACATAGAACAAAGACAAACAAACATAGGCTCCGAGCGGGCCTCGAACTCGTGACCTCCTGGTCAGAGTGATTCATTGCAGTGATTCATTGCAGCTGCTCTCCAGCCTGCGCCACAGCCCGAGCCCCTCAAATGCTCTAATATACAATATGTATATTAGAGCATCATATACATACTACATTCACAAAATCAATGCTCAGTCCTATAGTATATAGCGCAAAAGTATCTTACTCAATACAGTAGAGTCTCACTTATCCAACATAAACGGGCCGGCAGAACGTTGGATAAGCAAATATGTTGGATAATAAGGAGGGATTAAGGAAAAGCCTATTAAACATCAAATTAGGTTATCATTTTACAAATTAAGCACTAAAACATGTTAGACAACAAATTTGACAGAAAAAGTAGTTCAATACGCAGTAATGCTATGTAGTAATTCCTGTATTTACGAATTTAGCACCAAAATATCATAATGTATTGAAAACTTTGACTACAAAAATGCGTTGGATAATCCAGAATGTTGGATAATCCAGAATGTTGGATAATCCAGAATGTTGGATAAGTGAGACTCTACTGTAGTACACAATATGTGTATTAGAGCATCATATACATACTACATTCACAAAATCAATGCTCAGTCCTAGGGTATATAGCGCAAAAGTATCTTACTCAATATTGTAAATCAAACATGATGATATAAGTGTCTGCAGTCCTAAAAGGATTTAATTTATCCAGTAGTGGATGATGGGAACCTGGCAGATTTATATTTGTGGAACCCTGTATTAAATGCCAACATGTCACCATGAATGAACGGTCAATGCTAATAGCCAACCACAATTGCAGAAATATAGATAGAAAGGCAGTATGCCATCCCAGGCCACTCTGTGTATTTTAATGTGCAGATGTTTTTGCAATAGACCCACCTCCGCAATCCCATTTATGCCTTTAATCGTATGCATAGGTGGGACTATTATATCCGTCTGATGGCATAAATGACATACACAATTCCACTTATTCCATCTGCTGGATACAATAGTCCCACACATGCAATTCCATTTATGGCATCTGTCAGATGCATAGGTGGGATTATTATCACTATTACAAGTGATGTCACTTATTCCATCAGCTGGGTACAATAGCCAAACATACAAAATTCCATTTATGGCATCAGCTATATGCAGTAGACCCACATAATTATTTCCTATTATGTTGTCGAAGGCTTTCATGGCCGGGATCACAGGGTTGTTGTGTGTTTTCCAGACTGTCTGGCCATGTTCCAGAAGCATTCTTTCCTGACGTTTCGCACACATCTATGGCAGGCATCCTCAGAGGTTGTGAGGTACAATAGAGTCTCACTTATCCAACATAAACGGGCTGGCAGAATGTTGGATAAGCAAATATGTTGGATAATAAGGAGGCATTAAGGAAAAGTCTATTAAACATCGAATGAGGTTATGATTTTACAAATTAAGCACTAAAACATCATGTTAGACAACAAATTTGACAGAAAAAGTAGTTCAATACACAGTAATGCTATGTAGTAATTACTGTATTTATGAATTTAGCACCAAAATATAATAATAATAATAATAATAATAATAATAATAATAATAATAATAATAAAAAGTCAAAAATGAGAAACTCCTCAAAGCACAGCAGACAAAAAACCAGTACAAGAAAGCCGCACTACAAACTAGAGCTGACAGCTGGCACAACAAAACATTGCATGGAAAGTTCCTTGACAAAATTGAAGGAAAAGCTGATAAGGAGAAGACCTGGCTCTGGCTCACGAATGGGACCCTGAAGAAGGAGACAGAAGGCCTGATCCTTGCAGCCCAGGAGCAAGACATCAGGACAAAGGCCATTAAGGTCAAGATCGAAAAATCAGCTGATGAACCAAAGTGCAGACTGTGCAAGGAAGCTGACAAAACCATGGATCATATCCTCAGCTGCTGTAAGAAAATCGCACAGACAGACTACAAACAGAGGCACAACCATGTGGCCCAAATGATTCATTGGAACTTATACCTCAAGTACCACCTCCCAGCAGCAAAGAACTGGTGGGATCACAAACCTGCAAAAGTATTGGAGAATGAGCACGCAAAGATACTGTGGGACTTCCGAATCCAGACTGACAAAGTTCTGGAACACAACACACCAGACATCACAGTTGTGGGAAAGAAAAAGGTTTGGATCATTGATGTCGCCATCCCAGGTGACAGTCGCATTGACTAAAAACAACAGGAAAAACTCAGCCACTATCAGGACCTCAAGACTGAACTTCAGAGACTCTGGCAGAAACCAGTGCAGGTGGTCCCGGTGGTGATGAGCACACTGGGTGCCGTGCCAAAAAATCTCAGCCGGCATTTGGAAACAATAGACATTGACAAAAATTACGATCTGCCAACTGCAAAAGGCCACCCGACTGGGATCTGCAGCAGCATCCGAAAATACATCACACAGTCCGAGACACTTGGGAAGTGTTCGACTTGTGATTTTGTGATATGAAATCCAGCATGTCTATCTTGTTTGCTGTGCCATACAATAAAATAATAATTTTATTTTTATACCCCGCCCCATCTCCCCGAGGGGACTCGGGGCGGCTTACATGGGGCCAAGCCCAGGCAATAAGCAATATAAAACTCAGCAATAAAAACAAATCAATCACATATACCAATAAACAAAAAGCACACTTTGATAAAAAAAACCTGGGTTGGCTCCTAAAAAGGGTAGTGGACCAGAAAAGTGCAAATAGTTTTATACAGTATTGAAAACATTGACTACAAAAATGCATTGGATAATCCAGAATGTTGGGTAAGCGAGTGTTGGATAAGTGAGACTCTACTGTATGACTAGATGGCCCATGAGGTCTCTTCCAACTCTACTATTCTATGATTCTATGATTCTATGTATATTCAATACAGCCTGGAAAACACACAAGAAGCCCATTTCCAATTATGGCATCCGCTGGATACACATGTCGGACTATTATATGGTGCTGATGGCATAAGTGACATGCGATTCCTCTTATTCTATCAAAATTTTACGCACAAAATTCCATTATACGATACACAATTCTACTTATGCCATAGCTGATGATGCAGTGGCCCCACAACCCAATTCCGTGTCATGATACACAATCCGGATGCATATGCAGGATGCATAAATGACATACGCCAGGGGTCCCCAAACTAAGGCCCGGGGGCCGGATGCGGCCCATTGAAGCCATTTATCCGGCCAACACGGCACAAGGGCAGAATGGGTTGGGCTAAATGACCCAAGGGGTCTCTTCTTCTCTTACAACCCTTATTATTATTATTGTTGTTATTATTATTAGTAGTAGTATTATTAGAAACACAACAAGATGAGTCCACAGCAGACACTCTGCTGGCTGTTGAATTGGATCCCACGTCGGATACTTCCCAAGTGTCTAGGGCTATGTGATGTATCGGCAAACAATGCGTGCAGATCCCAGTAAGGTGGCCTTCTGCAGCTGGCAAATGGTAATTTTGTCAGCGCCGATTGTGTTTAAGTGCAGGCCAAGGTCTTTAGGCACTGCAGCCAGTGTGCCGATTACCACTGGGACCACCTTGACTGGCTTGTGCCAGACTCTTTGTAATTCGATCTTTAAATCCTCATATCGTGTCAGCTTTTCCAGTTGTTTCTCCTCAATCCTTCTGTCACCTGGGATTGCAACATCGACAATCCATACTTTGTTTTTTAACACGATTGTGAGGTCAGGAGTATTGTGCTCCAATACCTATTATTATTATTATTATTATTATTATTATTATTATTATTATTTTATGACACAGCAAACAAGATAGACATGCTGGATTTCGTATCACAAAACCACAAGTCAAACACTTCCCAAGTGTCTAGGACTGTGTGATGTATTTTCGGATGATGTGTGCAGATCCCAGCAGGGTGACCTTTTGCAGTTGGCAGATCGTAATTTTGTCAATGTCTATTGTTTCCAAATGCCGGCTGAGATCTTTTGGCACGGCACCCAATGTGCCCATCACCACCGGGACCACCTGCACTGGTTTCTGCCAGAGTCTTTGAAGTTCAATCTTGAGGTCCTGATAGCGGCTGAGTTTTTCCTGTTGTTTTTCATCAATGCGACTGTCACCTGGGATGGCGACATCAATTATCCAAACCTTGTTCTTTTCCACAACTGTGATATCTGGTGTGTTGTGTTCCAGAACTTTGTCAGTCTGGATTCGGAAGTCCCACAGTATCTTTGCGTGTTCATTTTCCACGACCTTTGCTGGTTTGTGATCCCACCAGTTCTTTGCTGCTGGGAGGTGGTACTTGATGCATAAGTTCCAATGGATCATTTGGGCCACACAGTTATGCCTCTGTTTGTAGTCTGTCTGTGCAATTTTCTTACAGCAGCTGAGGAGATGATCAATGGTTTCGTCAGCTTCCTTGCACAGTCTGCATTTTGGGTCATCAGCTGATTTTTCGATCTTGGCCTTGATTGCCTTTGTCCTGATGGCTTGCTCCTGGGCTGCAAGGATCAGGCCTTCTGTCTCCTTCTTCAGGGTCCCATTCGTGAGCCACAGCCAGGTCTTCTCCTTATCAGCTTTTCCTTCAATTTTGTCAAGGAACTTTCCATGCAATGTTTTGTTGTGCCAGCTGTCAGCTCTAGTTTGTAGTGTGGCTTTCTTGTACTGGTTTTTTGTCTGCTGTGCTTTGAGGAGTTTCTGATTTTTGACTTCAATCAATTATTATTATTATTATTATTATTATTATTATTATTATTATTATTTTATTATGACACAGCAAACAAGATAGATATGCTGGATTTCATATCACAAAATCACGAGTCAAACACTTCCCAAGTGTCTAGGACTGAGTGATGTATTTTCGGATGATGCGTGCAGATCCCAGTAGGGTGGCCTTTTGCAGCTGGCAGATCGTAATTTTGTCAATGTCTATTGTTTCCAAATGCCGGCTGAGATCTTTTGGCATGGCACCCAACGTGCCCATCACCACCGGGACCACCTGCACTGGTTTCTGCCAGTCTTTGAAGTTCAGTCTTGAGGTCCTGATAGCGGCTGAGTTTTTCCTGTTGTTTTTCGTCAATGCCACTGTCACCCGGGATGGCGACATCAATGATCCAAACCTTTTTCTTTTCCACAACTGTGATGTCTGGTGTGTTGTGTTCCAGAACTTTGTCAGTCTGGATTCGGAAGTCCCACAGTATCTTTGCGTGCTCATTTTCCAAGACTTTTGCAGGTTTGTGATCCCACCAGTTCTTTGCTGCTGGGAGGTGGTACTTGAGGCATAAGTTCCAATGAATCATTTGGGCCACATAGTTGTGCCTCTGTTTGTAGTCTGTCTGTGCAATTTTCTTACAACAGCTGAGGATATGATCAATGGTTTCGTCGGTTTCCTTGCAGAGTCTGCATTTTGGGTCATCAGCTGATTTTTTGATCTTGGCCTGAATTGCCTTTGTTCTGATGGCTTGCTCCTGGGCTGCAAGGATCAGGCCTTCTGTCTCCTTCTTCAGGGTCCCATTCGTGAGCCAGAGCCAGGTCTTCTCCTTATCAGCTTTTCCTTCAATTTTGTCAAGGAACTTTCCATGCAGTGTTTTGTTGTGCCAGCTGTCAGCTCTAGTTTGTAGTGCAGTTTTGTTGTACTGGTTTTTTGTCTGTTGTGTTTTGAGGAGTTTCTGATTTTTGACTTCAATCAAAGCAGGTTCTTCACTTTGCCTGACATATTCTGCCAGGGCATGTTCTTCTTCTTTGACTGCTTGTTTTACTTGTAAGAGTCCTCTGCCCCCTGATCTTCTAGGCAGATATAGCCGGTCAATATCACTGCGAGGGCGCAGTGAATGATGAATGGTCCTGAGTTTTCTTGTTTTTCTGTCCAAATTGTCAATATGCTCAATGGTTTTGTCAGTTTCCTTGCACAGTCTGCATTTATTATTATTATTATTATTATTATTATTATTATTATTATTATTATTATTATTATTGCTCAGTGGCCAACTATAGTCCAGCCTTCCAATGGTCCGAAGGATCGTGAACTGGCCCCCTGTTTAAAAAGTTTGGGGACCCCTGACATATGCAATAGTCCCAGATATTTAATCCCAATTCTGCCATCCTCCAGATACAACTGTTTATCCGGATACAACTGTTGCTAATATCGACACCATTCTGGATGCACACTCATGGAGGGGAATCTTATCCAAAGGCATGTTCGGTCTCTGGAAACTGGAATGTGTTTGTGTGGCTGGTTTTCCAAAGGGGCCAAAGAGTGGGAGCAGGTAGGCGAGACCGAGGAAGAAGGCCCCGCAGGCCCTGCCAAGGAAGAGGCAGCCGATGAGGGAGATCAAGGCGTTCCTGGCCGCTTCCTCCGGCGCCAACGGCACGTCCTTCGCCCTCCGACTGAAGCAACGCCTGGCTGAGCCTTGGCTCCATTAGCAAAGCAGCGGTGGCTCTGCAGCTCTCTTGGAGCAGCGGCTGAGATGTCTCCCAAGGGAGGAGAAGAAGAGCAATAAGAGGAGGTTGCAGGCAAGGAAAGGGGCAGAGCTCTAGGATCCATGGATAAGGACAATTTATGGGACAAGATACTTTTTTCAGAAAGGAAAATCAATACGGAAATACATAAAATTGTATTGGGAATGGAATAGGTAAAGGTTTTCCCCTGACGTTAAGTCCAGTCATGTCTGACTCTGGGGGTTGGTGCTCATCTCCATTTCTAAGCCAAAGAGCCGGTGTTGTCCGTAGACACCTCCAAGGTCATGTGGCCATAGGCATGACTGCATGGAGCACCGTTACCTTCCTGCCGGAGCGGTACCTATTGATCTACTCACATTGGCATGTTTTCGAACTGCTAGGTTGGCAGGAGCTGGAGCTAACAGCACTGGTGTTGTCCGTAGACACCTCCAAGGTCATGTGGCCATAGGCATGACTGCATGGAGCACCGTTACCTTCCTGCCGGAGCGGTACCTATTGATCTACTCACATTGGCATGTTTTCGAACTGCTAGGTTGGCAGGAGCTGGAGCTAACAGCGCCAGTGTTGTCCGTAGACACCTCCAAGGTCATGTGGCCATAGGCATGACTGCATGGAGCGCTGTTACCTTCCCGCCAGAGCGGTACCTATTGATCTACTCACATTGGCATGTTTTCGAACTGCTAAGTTGGCAGAAGCTGGAGCTAACAGTGGCCGCTCACGCCGCTCCCGAGATTTGAACCTGGGACCTTTCGGTCTCCAGCTCAGTGCTTTAACGCACTTCGCCACCGGAGCTCCGTTGGGAATGGAATACTGAAACAGAATTAATCAAATATAGTACAGTAGAGTCTCACTTATCCAAGCTAAACGGGCCAGCAGAAGCTTGGATAAGCGAATATCTTGGATAATAAGGAGGGATTAAGGAAAAGCCTATTAAACATCAAATTAAGTTATGATTTTTTTATTATTATTATTTTATTTTTATTTATTAAACTTATATACCGCTACTCCCAGTTTGGCTCAGAGCAGTTTACAAATATAGATTAAAACAATACACTTGGCTTTAAAATATTTTACAAATTAAGCACCAAAACATCATGTTATACAACAAATTTGACAGAAGAAGTAGTTCAATACGCAGTAATGTTATGTTGTAATTACTGTATTTATGAATTTAGAACCAAAATATCATGATATATTGAAAACATTGACTACAAAAATGGCTTGGATAATCCAGAAGCTTGGATAAGCGAGGCTTGGATAAGTGAGACACTACTGTATGTCCAAATGGGCCAGATGTGTGGGAAGACCAATCCGTAACTTTTGATAAGAGTTACGAGTTGGGTCGATACAGGGAACGCCGTGGATGTAGCGTACCTAGATTTCAGTAAGGCCTTCGACAAAGTCCCCCACGACCTTCTGGCAAGGAAACTAGTAAAATGTGGGCTAGACAAACTATGGTTAGGTGGATCTGTAATTGGCTAAGCGAACGAACCCAAAGGGTGATTCTCTTCTTCATCTTGGAAAGAAGTCACGAGTGGAGTGCCGCAGGTTTCCGTCCTGGCATGACTGCATGGAGCCCCGTTACCTTCCTGTCGGAGCAGTACCTATTGATCTACTCACATTGGCATGTTTTTGAACTGCTAGGTTGGCAGGAGCTGGGGCTAACAGCGGGCGCTCATTCCGCTCCCGGGATTTGAACCTGGGACCTTTCGGTCTGCAAGTTCAGCAGCTCAGCGCTTTAACGCACTTCGCCACCGGGGTAACTACAATAACTATCACCAATTCCTCAATACTTTATTTCTCATTCCACCACACTTCACCACAGCAACGCGTGGCTGGGCACAGCTAGTTTGCTCTAGATCAGGAGTCCTCAAACTTTTAAAGCAGAGGGCCGGTCCATAATCCTTCAGACTGTTGAGGGGCCAAATTATCATTTGGAAAAAAATATGAACAAATTCCTATGCACACTGCATATGTCTTATTTGCACTGCGAAACAACAACAATGAACGAACAATACAATATTTGAAAATGAAAACAATTTTAACCAACATAAACCTATCAGGATTTCAATGGAAAGTGTGGGCCTGCTACAGGCCAATGAGATAGTCAAGTGAATTAGGATTGTTGTTGTTGTGTGCTTTCAGGTCATTTCAGACTGGGCGAGCCTAAGTCTAAAATTATTTATTTATTTATTTACTACATTTATTTACTACTTTTATATTCCACCTTTCTCACCCCGAAGGGGACTCAGAGCAGCTGTATGTACATACAATATATTATATTACTAACTGTGCCCGGCCACGCGTTGCTGGGGCGAAGTATGGTGGTATGGGAAATAAAGTATTGAGGAATTGTATATTGTATATTGATAATCTTATATGATCTGCTTAGAACTGGATTATATGAGGCCCCTTCTTCATAGCTGTATAAAATGCACACTGAAGTGGATTATATGGCAGTGTAGAGTCAAGATAATCCAGTGCAAAGCAGATAATATAAGATTATAAATGGGTTATAGAGCTGTGTGGAAGGGCCTTGAGTCTACACTGCCATATAATCCAGTGCAAATTAGATAATCTGTGGAAGAAGCCTAAGTGAGGTCTAAATCTGCCTGTCCCCTAACTGAACCCTGGCTGTCCCTTGGCTGAGTTGGTTGCTAGGAGACCAAGTGGGCAGAGATTGGCCCTCTAAACTGGCAGCAATTGGATAAAAACAATTATTGCTCTCCCTCTAATTAGGACTTTATTTTTCTTTTCTTTTTGTTGTATCAACCTAGAGGCGTGGATGATGGGTTGTGTTGTCAAATTTTGAGGTTTGGGGGCCTGTAGTTTTGTTGTTTTGTGGGTCGCCGTGATGCCATCACTCATTTATATATATAGAAGATTAGCAAAGCACAATATTAGCATTATGTATTACGATATTGAACTATACCACTATACTGTAATATTATATGTAATACATAACATATAATTAATATTATTATATGGTATTATTATTAGTATTATATTGTATAACATTATAATATTTTATCAATATTATATGTATATATAGTGTTGTGACTGCACCTTCGGGGATTATGGTTGATGGTGATGGGATTTGAAGAGGAAGAAAAAACCCTCGTGATGAGGGTTCACTGGAGGAGTTGCTCAGGAAGCGACTTAGAGAGCTATATGGGGGATCTTCTGAGGAAGATTCAGATGGGGAGTTTGGGGAAATGGATGCTGAGGAACAGGTGGTGGCTGGGGAAGTGGGCACTGAATGGGCACAGCCACCGGAGATGTCTGGGGATTTGGGGCCTATGGATACTACTGAACCTGGGGTTTCTGCAGGAGCTGATCCCACTTGGGATGCTTGGAGAAGGGAGGATGGTTCTTTAAGTGTTCATGGGGCTAAGTGTGGGCAGGATGATTGGGACTCCGACGAATTGCTAGGTACTCCAGATCCACGAGCTCTAGCTGTGTGGAGTTCGGACTCTGAGTAGATTTGGGACACCTGGTGTTTGGGTGTGAGTGTTTGGTCACCCAGGAGGAAGGGGAATAAAATGGGGATGTTTGGCCATTGCACTTTGCGTGTGGCAAGGTGTTGCTGAGGCGCCATTGGGATCTCTGTGTTTCCATGAAGACTGGACTTGGACTGTGATTCAGATCTGCTGATACCATCTGGCTTGGCTCTCGCTGTGTCTTATCGTGGACCTGTTTTGGATGACTGCACCCTCTTCGGACTTTGGATTGAATTTGACCTGGCTTCTGTCTACGCCCTCTGACTGACGACTACTCCCGGCTTCTGACTACTGGTTTGCCTTTCGGAATTTGCTGCTGCCTCCTGACCTGACCTTGGATTCTCCTGACGACGGCTATTCATTATCCCTTTGAAGCTTCCGCGGAAGCAGTTTACTGCTCTTCTAGTTTGTTTGTTTTCAAGCCAGTATGCTGTTTTTCTTTTGGGAACTGTACCTTTAAATCCGCAGAGCCGGCTGTCTGTTTTCAGAAACGGTTTGAAGCCAAAAGAGGCTTTTGCATTTTCAGTTATACTCTGCAGCTTTTGGAAGGTTTCAAGCCTTCGTTTATTTTGCATATTTTCTTGCAGTCAACTCTATTTGTTCTCCAAAGCTGAATTGAAGCGTCTTTTTAGTTTTTATTGAATACCAGCATGGGAAAATAGCGTGGCTTGTTTTTGAGTTATTTTTGTCCAAACTACTCTTGAAACACTGATAAGTGAAGTGTTTCAAGGATACTTTCTGTGTTTATGTTATTTTTTGGCTTATCTTCGGAATAAACTCTGTTTTGTTTGTTAACTGGCGTCTGACTCTTGACATATAATATATTATATTATTAAAACTGGTATAAAATATTATATTATAAAACTGAGGGTGGGGGCCAGGTAAATGGCCTTGGAGGGCTGCATCCGGCCCCCGGGCCTTAGTTTGGGGACCCCTGCTCTAGATCAAAAGGCCTTCATAGGGAAGAGTAGATAAGCGTGGGGCCAAACACAAAGGATTCGAAGATGCTGATCGTTTCCTTTTGCAAACAAATGTAAAGGGTGGAATGATTTGGTTCCAAGCCCCTTCCTTGTACCTGGGTCAAGCAGGTGACACTCTCTCAGCCTTCGGCACTGACAGCACAACCGAAGGAAGGGAGCGCTATGGGGAAACAGGTTGCCTGCTCCTCCTGTTATTCCGCCCGCCTTTGCTTGCTGCGACAAACGGAGCTTTGGTGACACTTCCCTTAATTACGGCAACTGATGACAAAAAGACTGGGTTGGGAAGGGGGGGAATTAATCCGTTCTGACAAATGACTCAGCTCTCTGTCGTGATGTTGGAAAGAGGCTTCCTTGGAGAATCAAATCCCCCCCCCCCAATAAAATAAATCCCTGCAAGGATTCCTGATTATCTAGTGCTGGTGCTGGGAGGGCTTTGGGGGACTGCAGCGGCCTTCTTGTATCTCTCCTCTTCCACATTTGCAAGACGTGCGGACAGAGCAGTGACCTTCCCAGGCCTTCTCCAGCTCCAGGCAGCGGCAGGACGTTGCTCTCATTTGCATCACAATCCCATTCATTAGCCTCTCTTCCAAGGAGGCAGAACGAATCAATTAAGGGGCGGCAGGAAGGCTGCGGTGCCCCATGGAGAAGGCCTTCCCCTCCTGAGTGAAAGATGGAGGCCCCGAAGCCCTTTCTGCTCCAGGAGATTCTACTATGAACACATGAAAGAACCCTCAGAAGCAACCTGAAGAAGGGATAACTAGTAAAATGTGGGCTAGACAAATAATAATAATAATAAAGATCGAAAAATCAGCTGATGACCCAAAATGCAGACTGTGCAAGGAAGCTGACGAAACCATTGATCATATCCTCAACTGCTGTAAGAAAATCGCACAGACAGACTACAAACAGAGGCACAACTGTGTGGCCCAAATGATCCATTGGAACTTATGCCTCAACTACCAGAATCACAAGGTTGCTGTGAGTTTTCCAGACTGTATAGCTATATTCGAGAAGCATTCTCTCCTGGTGTTTTGCCCACATCTATGGCAGGCTTCCTCAGAGGCAGGAAGCAGCCAGGCTTTGAAGCTGCAAAGCTATTCAATGCTAATCAAGCTGACCTATTACAACATACACACGTGCCTCAAACAGACAAGAGTTCTTCCACCCTGGACATTATTCCACAGATATATAAACCTCACTTGCCTATTTTCCAAAAGGCCTCACAACCTCTGAGGATGCCGGTCATAGATGTGGGCAAAAGTCAGGAGAGAATGCTTCTGGAACATGACCATACAGTCTGGAAGATTCACAGCAACCCAATAATAATAATAATAATAATAATAATAATAATAATAATAATAATAATGCGTGATACGAAATCCAGCATATCTGTCTTTTTAGCTGTGTCATAATAAAATAATAATAGTAATAGTAATAATAATAATAATAATAATAATAATAATAATAATAATAATAATAATAAAAAGGACTGGTGGGATCACAAACCTGCAAAAGTATTGGAGAATGAGCACGGAAAGATACTGTGGGACTTCCGAATCCAGACTGACAAAGTTCTTGAACACAACACACCAGACATCACAGTTGTGGAAAAGAACAAGATTTGGATCATTGATGTTGCCATCCCAGGTGACTGTCGAATAGATGAAAAAAAACAGGAAAAACTCAGCCGCTCTCAGGACCTCAAGATTGAACTTCAAAGACTCTGGCAGAAACCAGTGCAGGTGGTCCCGGTGGTGATGGGCACACTGGGTGCCGTGCCAAAAGATCTCAGCCGGCATTTGGAAACAATAGATGTCTAGGACTGTGTGATGTATTTTCGGATGATGCGCGCAGATCCCAGTAGGGTGGCCTTTTGCAGTTGGCAGATCGTGATTTTGTCAATGTCTATCGTTTCCAAATGCCGGCTGAGATCTTTTGGCACAGCACCCAGTGTGCCAGTCACCACTGGGACCACCTGCACTGGTTTCTGCCAGAATCTTTGAAGTTCAATCTTGAGGTCCTGAGAGCGGCTGAGTTTTTCCTGTTGTTTTTCGTCAATGCCACTGTCACCTGGGATGGCAACATCAATGATCCAAACCTTTTTCTTTTCCACAACTGTGATGTCTGGTGTGTTGTGTTCCAGAACTTTGTCAGTCTGGATTCGGAAGTCTCACAGTATCTTTGCGTGCTCATTTTCCAATACTTTTGCAGGTTTGTGATCCCACCAGTTCTTTGCTGCTGGGAGGTGGTACTTGAGGCATAAGTTCCAATGGATCATTTGGGCCACGTAGTTGTGCCTCTGTTTGTAATCTGTCTGTGCAATTTTCTTACAGCAGCTGAGGATATGATCAATGGTTTCGTCAGTTTCCTTGCACAGTCTGCATTTTGGGCCATCAGCTGATTTTTCGATATTGGCCTTAATTGCCTTTGTCCTGATGTCTTGCTCCTGGGCTGCAAGGATCAGGCCTTCTGTCTCCTTCTTCAGGGTCCCATTCGTGAGCCAGAGCCAGGTCTTCTCCTTATCAGCTTTTCCTTCAATTTTGTCAAGGAACTTTCCATGCAGTGTTTTGTTGTGCCAGCTGTCAGCTTTAGTTTGTAGTGCGGTTTTCTTGTACTGGTTTTTTGTCTGCTGTGCTTTGAGGAGTTTCTGATTTTTGACTTCAATCAAAGCAGCTTCTTCACTTTGCTTGACATATTCTGCCAGGGCATGTTCTTCTTCTTTGACTGCTTGTTTTACTTGCAAGAGTCCTCTTCCACCTGATCTTCTAGGCAGATATAGCCGGTCAACATCACTGTGAGGGTGCAGTGAATGATGAATGGTCGTGAGTTTTCATGTTTTTCTGTCCAAATTGTCCAGTTCCATCTGTGTCCAGTTTATGATGCCTACAGTATATCTTATGACAGGTATGGCCCAGGTGTTTATGGCCTTGATGGTGTTGCCATCAATAATAATAATAATAATAATAATAATTATTATTATTATTATTATTATTATTATTATTATTATTGCTTGGTGGCCAACTATAGTCCGGCCCTCCAGCGGTCCGAAGGATAGTGAACTGCCCCCCTGTTTAAAAAGTTTGGGGACCCCTGGTGTAGATGCACCTATCCAGAGTCCCCTGGAAATCCAGGATGTGGAGCTGGAACACAGACCAAACTTGGACTGGATCAAGTCCCAGGACTTTGGTAAACAAACCCATTTGCAGATCTCTAATGCCACACAGGACTCTGCCAGCCGGCTTCTCTCCCGACTGCCAGATGGGACTTGTAGTGACCTTTGGCTCAACAAAGGCTCCACAGATGCCAATGGCACCGGGGCCCAGTGCCTTTGGAGTGCAAAGCCCGCTCTGCGTCGTCCGCTTCCCCGTGTCCGAGTAAATAATTTGCTTCCCTCTCACATCCGCACAGGTTTAAAATAAACCTTTAATTCGAAAGCAGGTTTTGGCAGAGACGCATCCCCAAAGGTTAAGTGAGTCATAATCCAATCCGACCAGCGACGAAGGAAGGAAATCCAAAGAAGAAGCAGGAGATCGGCTGAGCAGAAAAGGCGGCTGGGGGCAGCATCCAAAGCAACTGCAAAGGGTCCCTGACAAAACAAACAAAGCCATGCTTCACTGTTTTTCATGGAGCCTCCAGTGGCCTAGGGGATAAAAGCCTTGTGACTTGAAGGTTGGGTTGCTGACCTGAAGGCTGCCAGGTTCGAATCCCACCCGGGGAGAGCGCAGATGAGCTCCCTCTATCAGCTCCAGCTCCATGCGGGGACATGAGAGAAGCCTCCCACAAGGATGGTAAAACATCAAAACATCCGGGCGTCCCCTGGGCAACGTCCTTGTAGATGGCCAATTCTCTCACTCCTGAAGCAACTCCAGTTGCTCCTGACACGAAAAAAAAAATTGCCTTACCATCATGAGTGCATCTCCACTGTAGGATTAATACATTAGCTGCTTTGAATCAATGCTACGCAGTTCTGGAAGTTGTAGTTTGGCAAGGGTCTTCAGACAAAGAGTGCTGGGGCATCACCAAACTACGTGCTCCAGGATCATGTTGCATTGAGCTGTAAAAGTGGCACCAAACAGCATTTGTTCTATAGCAGACAAACAATGGGCCTTGTAAAATTATACCTCCCTCTTGGAAACCATGGACCCCCTTTGCTCAATGTTGGGGTCCCCCTCCCCCCCCCCCCCAAAAAAAATTGACTGCCTTTCCTTGTTTCCTGGGAGCAAAGAGTCAGAGGAAAAAGAATAAAAGAATAATGAAGTCAGAGAAGTCAGAGTTTGAGGACGAAACCCCACTCTCCAAGAACCCATGAGGGTATCCTGTTTTGTCTTTCAAGAACAGCCTTAAAACAATGTGGTAAGTAAAAAAAAAATCGTGTCAGGAGCAACCGGAGTTGCTTCTGGAGTGAGAGAATTGGCCGTCTGCAAGGACGTTGCCCAGGAGACACCCGGATTTTTTTTTGATGTTTTTACCATCCTTCTCTCATGTCCCCGCATGGAGCTGGAGCTGATAGAGGGAGCTCATCCGCGCTCTCCCCAGGTGGGATTCGAACCTGGCAGCTTTCAGGTCAGCAACCCAACCTTCAAGTCACAAAGTTTTTATCCCCTAGGCCACCGGAGGCTCCTGGTAAGTAAATGAAAACTGTTTTACTTCAGCAAAACATAAAGTACAGCACACTCAGTGGAATAATGCAAAATGAAGCAACGAAGTCTTAGTCTCTGATAAATTCTTAGTCTCTGATAAATTCCCAAATCAAATAGCAATCTTATTTCAGACAAAGAAACAGCAATAAATCCTTAGGAGCAGTTTCCCAGATGCAGACTTGAAGCAGGCACAAGAGGAGCGAAGGCTTAGGCATTAGAGTCAGTTTGTTACCAGTAAGAGCTGGCTGCACCTGATTCTGCTTTATAGCCCTGAGTCTACTCACAGCTGCTAGGGCAGTTCCTAATTACTCAGCTGCATTTCTGGCAGCTATTCTAGCTGAACCACGTCTCTACTCTGTTTCAATTGAGCGCCTTTCCTTGTTTCCTGGGAGCAAAGAGTCAGAGGAAAACAAATAAAAGGATGATGAAGTCAGAGAAGGGAACTCCTGGTTTGAGGACAAAACCCCACTCTCCATGAACCAATGAGGGTATCCTGTTTTAAAACAGCCTTAAAAGAATGTGGTAAGTAAATGAAAACTGCTTTACTTCAGCAAAACATAAAATAATAATAATAATAATAATAATAATAATAATAATAATAATAATGCAAAAGGAAGCAAGGAAGTCTTAAGACAAGCACAGTTCTTAGTAAAAGTAAAGGTTTCTCCTGACGTTAAGTCCAGTCATGTCTGACTCTGGGGGTTGGTGCTCATCTCCATTTCTAAGCCGAAGAGCCAGCGTTGTCCATAGACACCTCCAAGGTCATGACTGCATGGAGCGCCGTTACCTTCCCGCCTGAGCGGTACCTATCGATCTACTCACATTTGCATGTTTTTGAACTGCTAGGTTGGCGGAAGCTGGAGCTAACAGCGGGCGCTCACTCCTCTCCCCGGATTTGAACCTGGGACATTTCGGTCTGCAAGTTCAGCAGCTCAGCGCTTTAACACACTTCGCCACCGGAGGCTCCTACACAAGATCAGAATTACACAGTACATAAAATTAGTTAAAACTATTAAATTTCTCTAACGAAATTTCAGCCTAGGATAAAACAACAAAACTACACATCCCAGAAACACTAAACCTGGCAGCACAACCCCTCATCCATGCCTCTACGTTCATACAACAAAAAGAAAAGAAAAATAAAGTCCTAATTAGAGGGAGAGGAATAATTGTTTTTATCCCATTGCTGCCAGTTAGAAGGCTAAGCTCCGCCCACTTGGTCTCCTAGCAACCCACTCAGCCCAGGGACAGGCAGAGTTAGGCCTCACTTAGGCCTCTTCCACACTGCCTATAAAATACAGATTATCTGATTTTAACTGGATTATATGGCAGTGTAGACTCAAGGCCCTTCCACACAGCTATATAACCCATTTATAATGGACTTAATGTCAGGAGAAAACCTTTACCCTTTACCTTAACTACCACCAATTCCTCAATACTTTATTTCCCATACCACCATACTTCGCCACAGCAATGCGTGGCCGGGCACAGCTAGTACAACATAAAAATTTTAAAACAAATAGTCAGATCTATTTGTCCACAAAAACCTCATGCTTTAGCCATACAGTCCATGTCATCTAGTGGCTGTTGTAGATCTAGTGGCTGTTGCAAACTTAAGGGAGTGAGAACTTTTTAAAAATGTAGTTGTGGGGGTCTACTACAGATCTCCAAGACAGACTCAAGACCTGGATGAAGCTTTCCTTGAACAGCTGAGCAAACATGCAGAAAGAAGAGCTGTAGCTGCAATGGGACTTTTCAACTATTCTGAAACTTGTTGGAAAATTGAGGGATTGGTGTTCAACCTGAACAATATGGAGTGGATGAAGTAAATAGGGGAAATAAAACTCAAAACAGGTAAAGAACTCAAAGCCTGGCTTCTCTAAATGAATCCAAGCCTCCAGGACCAGATGAACTACATCTCAGAGTACTGAAGGAACCAGCAGAAGTCATTTCAGAACCACTGGCATAAACCTTTGAGAATTCTTGGAAAACATGAGAAGTCCCATAAGAAGACTGGAAAAGGGCTGACATATGGCAACAATGCAATGCCTTAAAACACGTATCAAATACGGGGCCGGGCTGTGGCGCAGCTGGCTAGTAACCAGCTGCTATAAATCACTACTGACTGAGAGGTCATGAGTTCGAAGCCCGACCATAAAAAAAAAAAAAATAGCCCCGGCTTGCTGTTGACCTAGCAGCCCCGAAAGACAGCTGCATCTGTCAAGTAGGGAAAATTTAGGTACGCTTTATGCGGGAGGCTAATTTAACTAATCTACAACACCATAAAACTGCTCACGAGGAAAAGAAGAGGAAGAACAGCCACCAATGGACAGTGAAGCAACAGCTCCCCCTCTGGCCGGAATCGTGAAGCTGGAAAGATGTTAAAAATGCCTCTGTGTCTGTCTAAAACTGAATGTTGTTTGTCTGTTGACATTGAATGTTTGCCATATATGTGTTCATTGTAATCCGCCCTGAGTCCCCTTCGGGGTGAGAAAGAAGGGCGGAATATAAATACTGTAAATAAATAAATACATACATACATACATTCCCAACAGACCTCTGAAGATGCCAGCCACAGATGCTGAACTTTCAGACCGAAAGGTCCCAGGTTCAAATCCCAGGAGCGGAGTGAGTGCCTGCTGTTGCTCCAGCTCCTGCCAACCTAGCAGTTTGAAAACATGCCAATGTGAGTACATCAATAGGTACCGCTCCAGCGGGAAGGTAACGGCGCTCCATGCAGTCATGCCTATGGCCACATGATCTTGGAGGTGTCTACTAGACATGTCCAAAAAATCGTTTTGAATCGTATATCGGAATTATTTCGGATTGTTCTCGTTTTTTGATACGCATTCCGAGACATTGTCTCACAGCGCAACCAGCAATGTAATTCGAACCATTGTTGGACCATTCTCTAATTGTCTCTTAATGTTTCGTTAATTTTTTTTTCCCCATAAAATTTTTTAAAATATATTTTTAAAAATATTTTTTAAAAATCAGAATCTTCCACGATGGACGCAAAGGTGGGGGCTAACGTCCTCTGTGTCCACATGGAAGATTGCCATACAAGCCCAGTGTGTAGTGATTGCGCATGCGCGGCCGCCATTTTAGAAACATTTAGAATCATTACGAATTTTCGGAAATATCCGAAATTTTTGGGTGAAAAAATCGGAAATACTTTCTATATCGAAGCGCCAGCACCCCCTACTTTAGAAACGAGAATTGAAACATTTTTTTCATCGATCGGACATGCCTAGTGTCTACGGACAACGCCGGCTCTTCCGCTTAGAAATGGAGATGAGCACGAACCCCCAGAGTCGGACACGACTCGACTTAATATATATATATATAACCTCAGGGCTCCTCTCATCCCAAATTGACCTTAAACGAATCTGTAGAACTTTATCTATGTTTTGAGTTTACAACTTATAATGTGCACTTTGCTAATCTACTATTACAGCCTCACTGTTTTTAAATTCTATGTTTTTAATAAGTGTGTTTTTATTCTTTTTGGTTAATGTGCAAATATTACAATTGGTGCATGTTATTGTTTATTGATGTATTGTATATTGTTATTGTTTTGTATTTGATATTTCTGTGAGACACCTCGAGTTCCCTCTGGGGGAGATGGTGGCGGGATACAAATGAACTTATTATTATTATTATTATTATTATTATTATTATTATTATTATTATTATTATTATTATTATTATTTTATTGTGTCACAGCAAACAACATAGATATGCTGGATTCGTATCACAAAATCACAAGTTGAACACTTCCCAAGTGTCCAGGACTGTGTGATGTATTTTCGGATGATGCGCGCAGATCCCAGTAGGGTGGCCTTTTGCAGTTAGCAGATCATGATTTTGTCAATGTCTATTGTTTCCAAATGCTGAGATCTTTTGGCATGGCACCCAGTGTGCCGATCACCACCGGGACCACCTGCACTGGTTTCTGCCAGAGTCTTTGAAGTTCAGTCTTGAGGTCCTCAGAGCGGCTGAGTTTTTCCTGTTGTTTTTCGTCAATGCGACTGTCACCTGGGATGGCGACATCAATGATCCAAACCTTTTTCTTTTCCACCACTGTGAGGTCTGGTGTGTTGTGTCCCAGAACTTTGTCAGTCTGGATTCGGAAGTCCCACAGTATCTTTGCATGTTCATTTTCCAATACTTTTGCAGGTTTGTGATCCCACCAGTTCTTTATTATTATTATTGGAGCCCCCAGATGGCATAGTGGACTAAGTGACTTGGAGGTTGGGTTGTTGGCCTGAAAGCTGCCAGGTTCGAATCCCACCCGGGGAGAGTGCGGATGAGCTCCCTCTATCAGCTCCAGCTCCATGCAGGGACATGAGAGAAGCCTCCCACAAGGATGGTAAAAACATCAAAACATCCGGACATCCCCTGGGTAACATCCTTGCAGACGGCCAATTCTCTCACTCCAGAAGCAACTCAAGTTGCTCCTGACAAGGAAAAAATATTATTATTATTATTATTATTATTATTATTATTATTATTATTAGTGTGGAATATCCACAGATTTATGTTGAATGTCTCCCACCCTGTATATTATTCCACAGATATATAAACCTCGGTGGAGGAGGTTTATATATCACACTTTCGCCTGGTGGCGAAGTGCGTTAAAGTGCTGAGCTGCTGAACTTGCAAACCAAACGGTCCCAGGTTCAAATCTTGTGAACGGAGTGAGCGCCCACTGTTATCTCCAGCTCCTGCCAACCTAACAGTTTGAAAACATGCAAATGTGAGTAGATCAATAGGTACTGCTCCGGCGGGAAGGTCATGCCAGCCACATGACCTGGAGATGTCTATGGACAACGCCGGCTCTTCGGCTTAGAAATTGAGATGAGCACCAACCCCCAGAGTCGGACACGACTGGACTTAACGTCAGCGGAAAACCTTTGCCTTTTTTTTATAAACCTCACTTGCCTAGTTTCCAACAGACCCCACAACCTCTGAGGATGCCTGCCGTAGAGGTGGGGGAAACGTCAGGAGAGAGTGCTTCTGGAACATGGCCGTACAGCTGGGAAAACTCTCAGCCATGAACGCCTTCCAAATATATAAACCTCACTGGTCTAGTTTCTAACAGACCCCACAACCTCTGAGGATGCCTGCCATAGAGGTGGGGGAAACGTCAGGAGAGAGTGCTTCTGGAACATCGCCCGGAAAACACTCAGCCATGAAAGCCTTCCCCAACACATTTTTGTAATCTTCCCTTTCCTGGCCTGCCTTCTGTTGCCAACTCTCCATTTGTCCCCCTCCCCTCCCTTCCAGCCCTGCCTTGGCTCCTTATACAATTGATAAGCATAAGGAGGGGGGGGACCTGTAGGCAAAGCCCACCCTGAGGCTGTGCCCCTCCCTTTTCCCAAAGGGGGGAGGGGAATGGATGGAGAGGAGGCCCCTCCCACCCCTCCTTAATCCTCCCCCCTCCCTACCCCCCCTACCCCCCTCCCTCCCTCCTTGGCCTGTCCCCCTGGGAGCTCTCCATCCACTCCAGCTCTGCAAGAAGAGCTCCCCCCTTTTCCAAGCCCTGCCACCTCCCTCCGCCCTCCTCTCTCATAGAGACACAGACACAGAGAGAGAGACTCGCGCAGAAGCAGAGGAGAAGGAGGAGAAGGAGGAGGAGGTGTTGGAGAGGAAGAAGAGCCAGCTAGCTGCCTTCTTCCCTCCAGAGCCTCCAGGATGGAGCCAGGGACAAGGACCGGGGAGAAGATGCTCTGAAAGGAGAGGCAACGTCTTGGCCGTGGGATGCTTCTCCCACCTTGGGCATCGGGGCGGCTGCCCGGCTCCATCCCTCGCCCACCGGGGCCCCTGGGGGGCTGACGTTCACCCCCGGGCCCCTTCCCTCCGGCCCCTGCCCCGGGCCGGGGGCCATGCCTGACCATGCGGCTGTGTGACCGAGGCCTGCAGATGCTGGTGACCACCCTGGGCGCCTTCGCAGCCTTCAGCCTGATGACCATCGCCGTGGGCACCGACTACTGGCTCTACTCCCGGGGCGTCTGCCGGACCAAGTCGTCCAGCGACAATGACACCAGCCGCAAGAACGAGGAGGTCATGACCCACTCGGGGCTCTGGAGGACCTGCTGTTTGGAAGGTAGGTAGGCGTCGCTCCTTGAGATGGGCCAAAGTCCCCACATCAGCCTCTTAGGATGGTGCTACTCTTGTGCATGCAGCGATAGACAAGGCTCTATCCAGGTCCTGGCTCGGGATAGAGCCAGAGGGGTGCTCCTCGGAGCCCAGGGCTCACTTGTTGCAGATAGGGCTCCGTATGTCTCTGGTGCATTTCCTGGCTTGCTGTGAGTTTTCCAGGCTGTATGGCTATGTTCCAGAGCAATTGGGTCACACATTATACAGAAAACCTACACACATGGATAGATCTACATTAAAAAAAGTCCAACCATCACCCAGATTGAAAAAGAAGCACAGTCAAAGCCCTGGTAGACCATGCAAACCTCACCTCCTCCAAGGTGGACTGAACCATGGGCTCTACAGGCCACCACAGATATCCGAAGACTAAGAACAAGCCATGAGAGTCAAGGCAAAGATCCACCCAGAGGAAAAGTGTTCTTCTGGGCTCTCCAGACCAATGGAGACCTCACCACAGATATCAGAAGACCAAGAACAAGCCATGAAAGTCAAGACAAAGATCTACCCAGAGGAAAAGTGTTTTTCTGGGCTCTCCGGGCCTATGGAGACCTCACCACAGATATCAAAGACCAAGAAGAAGCCATGAGAGTCAAGATAAAGGTCTACCCAGACGAAAAGTGTTCTTCTGGGCTCTCCAAGCCAATGGAGACCTCATCACAGATATCAGAAGACCAAGAAGAAGCCATGAGAGTCAAGACAAAGATCCACCCAGAGGAAAAGTGTTCTTCTGGGCTCTCCAGGCCAATGGAGACCTCATCACAGATATCAGAAGACCAAGAAGAAGCCATGAGAGTCAAGACAAAGATCCACCCACCCAGAGGAAAAGTGTTCTTCTGGGATCTCCAAGCCAATGGAGACCTCATCACAGATATCAGAAGACCAAGAAGAAGCCATGAGAGTCAAGACAAAGATCCACCCACCCAGAGGAAAAGTGTTCTTCTGGGCTCTCCAAGCCAATGGAGACCTCATCACAGATATCAGAAGACCAAGAAGAAGCCATGAGAGTCAAGACAAAGATCCACCCAGAGGAAAAGTGTTCTTCTGGGCTCTCCAGGCCAATGGAGACTCCAGCACAGACATCAGAAGACCAAGAACAAGCCATGAGAGTCAAGACAAAGATCTGCCCAGAGGGAAAGTGTTCTTCTGGGCTCTCCAGGCCAAGGTAGACTCCACCACAGATATCAGAAGACCAAGAACAAGCCATGAGAGTCAAGACATAGATCTACCCAGAGGAAAAGTGTTCTTCTGGGCTCTCCAGGCCAAGGTAGACTCCACCACCAAGAACAAGCCATGAGAGTCAAGACAAAGATCTACCCAGAGGAAAAGTGTTCTTCTGGGCTCTCCAGGCCAAGGTAGACTCCACCCAGATATCAGAAGACCAAGAACAAGCCATGAGAGTCAAGACAAAGGTCTACCCAGAGGAAAAGTGTTCTTCTGGGCTCTCCAGGCCAATGGAGACTCCACCACAGACATCAGAGGACAAAGAAGAAGCCATGAGAGTCAAGACAAAGGTCTACCCAGAGGAAAAGTGTTCTTCTGGGCTCGCCAGGCCAAGGTAGACTCCACCACAGACATCAGAAGACCAAGAACCAGCCATGAGAGTCAAGGCAAAGGTCTACCCAGAGGAAAAGTGTTCTTCTGGGCTCTCCAGGCCGAGGTAGACTCTACCACATACATCAGAAGACCAAGAACAAGCCATGAGAGTCAAGACAAAGATCCACCCAGAGGAAAAGTGTTCTTCTGGGCTCTCCAGGCCAATGGAGACCTCACCACAGATATCAGAAGACCAAGAACAAGCCATGAGAGTCAAGACAAAGATCCACCCAAAGTGTTCAAGGGAACAACTGACCGCATAGGGAAACTGATGAAGAAACACAACCTACAAACTGTCTACAGACCCACAAAGAAAATCCAACAAATCCTATGTTCAGCAAAGGACAAGAGGGATCTGCAGGAGTCTACCGTATACCACGCAGATGTGGACAAGT
Organism: Anolis carolinensis; assembly: GCF_035594765.1. NCBI lineage: Eukaryota > Metazoa > Chordata > Lepidosauria > Squamata > Anolidae > Anolis > Anolis carolinensis. Next base: position 91,909 of record NW_026943846.1, on the reverse strand, counting down.
CTACATAGGGACCACCAAACGCAGCAGCATTGCCCAGACACGAACCAAGGAACACGAAAGGCACTGCAGACTAACTCAGCCAGAGAAGTCAGCCATCGCAGAGCACTTGAGGAACCAACCTGGACACAGCGTATGATCTGACAACACAGAGATGCTGGACGACTTGAACAATCACCATGTCAGATGACACAGAGGAGCCACTGAAATCCACAAGCATGTGGACAATTTCAACAGGAAGGAGGAAAGCATGAAAATGAACAAAATCTGGCTACCAGTATTTAAAAACAATTAAATAAAGAAAACAGAGGAATTCCAGACAGGAAACAATTAGGACCAGTCAACACCTCCCAACGAAGGATTCCCACAGGCAGAAAGCAGCCAGACCTTGAAGCTGCAAGGCTACTCTTGGCCTGCTTGATTAGCATTGACCGCCCTTGCAGCATCGAAGCCTGGCTGCTTCCTGCCTGGGGGAAATTCCTTTGTTGGGAGGTGTTAGCTGGCCCTGATTGATTCATGTCTGGAATTCAAAGCCCGGCTGCTTCCTCCCTGGGGGAATCCTTTGTTAGGAGTGTTAGCTGGCCCTGATTGATTCATGTCTGGAATTCAAAGCCCGGCTGCTTCCTCCCTTGGGGGAATCCTTTGTTAGGAGTGTTAGCTGGCCCTGATTGATTCATGTCTGGAATTTTTGTTTTCTGGGTGTTGTTCTTTATTCATTGTCCTGATTTTAGAGTTTTTTTTAATAATGATAGAGATGAACCAATCAGGGCCAGTTAACACCTCCCAACGAAGGATTCCCCCAGGGAGGAAGCAGACAGACCTCGAATCTGCAAGGCTCTTCAATGCTAATCAAGGTGGCCAATTGGAACATTCACACTTACTTCCAACAGACAAAGAGTTCTTTCTCATACCCTGAAGATTCCACAAATATATAACCCCCACTGGCCACGTTTCCAACAGACCTCACTACTTCTGAGGATGCCTGCCATAGATGTGGGCGAAACGTCAGGAGGGAATGCTTCTGGAACATGGCCATACAGTTCGGAAAACTCACAGCAACCCAGATATGTTTATTGATAAGTGGATGTATGGATGGGCAGATGGATAGTTGGAGGGTGAAAGAAACAGAAAGTAGATGGATAGAATGCTTCTGGAACATGGCCATACAGCCCGGGAAAACTCACAGCCACCTTGGGAGGGCCGTTGCTGCAGTTGTTGTTGTTGTTGTGACTGTTCCTGTGAACCACAGCAAAATGAGTCTGAGGGGTGGAGAGGGATACTGGCACCGGGTGGGCAAGGGTGGGCAAAGGACCGGCCTCGTAGCTGCTCCCAGTGCAAGGAAACTGGACTTGCTGGGAAAGTGGCCTGTAGGGACACTCTGTGGATTTGGTGGGTCTGCTCTTCTTGGATATGACTGCATTCATAGCAAATATAGTAACATTATTCTGCCAACCTAGCAGTTCGAAAACATGACAATGTGAGTAGATGAATAGGTACCGCTCCGGCGGGAAGGTAACGGCGCTCCATGCAGTCGTGCCTATGGCCACATGACCTTGGAGGTGTCTACGGGCAACGCCGGCTCTTCGGCTTAGAAATGGAGATGAGCACCAACCCTCCATCTATCTATTTAGAAAAGGCTGCCCAGGTCTCCCATTCCCAGCCTGGTTCTCTGTCTCCATATGCCACACCAGCAACTGGTCTGCTCCATTGATATGCACAGTCTTGCTTTGCTTTTCCCTTCCGCGCTTATTTGGGTCTGCAGCTTTCTCGAGGAAACAGCCCACTGGGGAACGAACGCCGGCGTGGCTTCCTCGCCCATCGGTCCCCCAACTTTCCCGAAAGATACACACATGTGGATGTGTGTGTATGGAGCACACACAGGGGCACGCACACACAAACGCCCAGATCCCACTTAAGCGCCAGTGAGTCATCCGGGAAGCGTTCCACGTCTCTGCTCTGCCCACTGGTCTTCAAACATCGCTGCGTTTGTGGAGGTGGGAGAAGGCAGGGGCCCACACTTTGGAGCCCAGGCGTGGAAGCAGAGGGAGGTGGGAGCAAGGCCCCCGCCCTCACCCTCACATAAGCCCTGGCAAGGATGGATGGATGGGTAGACAGATAGATAGACAGATAGGTAGGTAGATAGAAAGATACATAGACAGGCAGGTAGGTAGGCAAGTAGATAGAATGGGTACATTGGTAGGTGGATAGATAGATAGATAGCCAGATAGACAGATAGATAGACAGACATATAGACAGATAGGCAAGTAGGCAGGTGGATAGGACAGGTACATTGGTAGGTGGATAGATAGATAGATAGGCAGTTAGGTAGGAAGATATGCAGTTAGGTAGATAGGTAGGCAAGTAGACAGGTGAATAGGACAAGTATATTGGTAGGTGGATAGATAGATAAGCAAGTAGGCAGGTGGATAGGATAGGTACATTGGTAGGTGAATAGATAGATAGGAAGTTAGGTAGGTAGATATGCAGTTAGGTATATAGGTAGGTGGGTAGGCAGGTGAATAGGACAAGTACATTGGTAGGTGGATAGATAGATAGATAGATAGATAGATAGATAGATAGATAGATAGATAGGCAAGTAGGCAGGTGGATAGGATAGGTACATTGGTATGTGAATAGATAGATAGGCAGGTAGGTAGGTAGGTAGGTAGGCAAGAAGGCAGGTGAGTAGGACAAGTACATTGGTAGGTGGATAGATAGATAAGCAAGTAGGCAGGTGGATAGGATAGGTACATTGGTAGGTGAATCGATAGATAGGCAGTTAGGTAGGTAGATATGCAGTTAGGTATATAGGTAGGTGGGTAGGCAGGTGAATAGGACAAGTACATTGGTAGGTGGATAGATAGATAGATAGATAGATAGATAGATAGATAGATAGATAGGCAAGTAGGCAGGTGGATAGGATAGGTACATTGGTATGTGAATAGATAGATAGGCAGGTAGGTAGGTAGGTAGGTAGGCAAGAAGGCAGGTGAGTAGGACAAGTACATTGGTAGGTGGATAGATAGATAAGCAAGTAGGCAGGTGGATAGGATAGGTACATTGGTAGGTGAATAGATAGATAGGAAGTTAGGTAGGTAGATATGCAGTTAGGTATATAGGTAGGTGGGTAGGCAGGTGAATAGGACAAGTACATTGGTAGGTGGATAGATAGATAGATAGATAGATAGATAGATAGATAGATAGAGATAGATAGATAGATAGATAGATAGATAGACAGACAGACAGACAGACAGATAGGCAGGTGGATAGGATAGGTACATTGGTAGGTGAATACTAGATAGATAGGCTGTTAGGTATATAGGTAGGTGGGTAGGCAGGTGAATAGGACAAGTACATTGGTAGGTGGATAGATAGATAGATAGATAGATAGATAGATAGATAGATAGATAGAGATAGATAGATAGATAGATAGATAGATAGATAGATAGATAGATAGATAGATAGATAGACAGACAGACAGACAGACAGATAGGCAGGTGGATAGGATAGGTACATTGGTAGGTGAATACTAGATAGATAGGCTGTTAGGTAGATAGGTAGGCGGGTAGGCAGGTGAATAGGACAAGTACATTGGTAGGTGGATAGATAGATAGATAGATAGATAGATAGATAGATAGATAGATAGATAGGCATTGGTAGGTGAATAGATAGATAGGCAGTTAGGTAGATAGGTAGGCAGGTAGGCAGGTTAATAGGACAAGTACATTGGTAGGTGGATAGATAGATAGATAGATAGATAGATAGATAGATAGATAGATAGATAGATAGACAGACAGACAGATATAGATAGATAGATAGATAGATAGATAGATAGATAGATAGACAGACAGACAGACAGACAGACAGACAGACAGACAGACAGACAGCCAGATAGATAGATAGATAGATAGATAGATAGGCAGGTGGATAGGATAGGTACATTGGTAGGTGAATACTAGATAGATAGGCTGTTAGGTAGATAGGTAGGTGGGTAGGCAGGTTAATAGGACAAGTACATTGGTAGGTGGATAGATAGATAGATAGATAGATAGATAGATAGATAGATAGATAGATAGATAGATAGATAGATAGGCAAGCAGGCAAGTACATTGGTAGGTGGATAGACAGACAGACAGACAGACAGAAATGTAGATAGGCAGGTAAGTACTGTGTTTCCCCAAAAATAAGACAGTGTCTTATATTAATTTTTGCTCCCAAAGACACACTAGGTCTTATTTTCAGGGGAAGTCTTATTCTGCTCCCTCCTCCTCCGCCGAGGAAGGCGTGAGCGGCGCGAAGGAGAAGGAGGGAAATGTGCGCGCCTTTCCCTCCTTCTCCTCCTCGGACACGCCTTTCTCGGTGGAGGAGGAGGGAGCAGCTGCCAAGGAGGGTGCGTGTGGCGTGAAGGAGGGTGCCTGTGCCGTACACGCCTTCCTCGGCAGCAGCTCCCTCCTCCCAGGTCTTCCTTTCAGGGGATGTCTTATATTTAGCAACTCACCAAAACCTCTACTAGGTCTTATTTTCAAGGGGTGTCTTATTTTTGGGAAAACACGGTAGGTAGGCAGGTGGATAGATAGATAGATAGATAGATAGATAGATAGATAGATAGATAGATAGATAGATAGATAGATAGATAGATAGATAGATAGATATGTAGTTGGGTAGATAGGTAGGCAGGTAGGCAAGTGGATAGGATAAGTACATTGGTGGATAGATACATGGATGGATGGATGGATGGATGGATGGATGGATGGATGGATGGATGGATGGATGGGCAGGTAAGTAAGTAGGCAGGTGGACAGATGGATAGAATAGATAGATAGATAGATAGATAGATAGATAGATAGATAGATAGATAGATAGATAGATAGATAGATAGATAGATAGATAGATAGATAGATAGATATGCAGTTGGGTAGATAGGTAGGCAGGTAGGCAAGTGGATAGGATAAGTACATTGGTGGATAGATACATGGATGGATGGATGGATGGATGGATGGATGGATGGATGGATGGGCAGGTAAGTAAGTAGGCAGGTGGACAGATGGATAGAATAGAATAGATAGATAGATAGATAGATAGATAGATAGATAGATAGATAGATAGATAGATATGCAGTTGGGTAGATAGGTAGGCAGGTAGGCAAGTGGATAGGATAAGTACATTGGTCGGTGGATAGATACATGGATGGATGGATGGATGGATGGATGGATGGATGGATGGATGGATGGATGGGCAGGTAAGTAAGTAGGCAGGTGGACAGAATAGATAGATTGACAGTTAGGTAGGTAGATGTGCAGTTGGCTAGGTAGGTAGGCTGGTAGGCAGGTGGGTAGGATAGGTACATTGGTAGGTGGATAGATACATAGATAGATAAATAGATAGAAATGTAGATAGGCTTGTAAGTAGGTAGGCAGGTGGACAGATGGATAGAATAGGTAGATTGGCAGTTAGGTAAGTAGATATGCAGTTGGGTTGATAGGTAGGCAAATGGGCAAGGGGTAGGATAAGTACATTGGTAGATGGATGGATGGATGGATGGATGGACAGAAATGTAGATAGGCAGGTAGGTAGGTAGGCAGATGGATGGATAGATTAGGATGGATGGCTAGAAATGTAGATCGGAAGGTGGATAGATAGATTAGGATAGCTGGATAGATTTGTAGCCACTTTAGTGTCCTGCGGGAGAGATAAAGTGAGGCAATAATAATAATAATAATAATAATAATAATAATAATAATAATAATAGATTGGTAGGTGGATAGATAAAAAGACAGAGAGATAGAATAGGAGGGATAGATAGAATAGGACTAATGGATAGATATTTAGATAGGATGGAGAGGTGGATAGGATGAATGGATGGAAGTAGGTAAGGTAGTTATGTATATAAAAGGTAGGCAGTAGATGAATATATGATTGACTGATGATAGATAGATAGATAGATAGATAGATAGATAGATAGATAGATAGATAGATAGATAGATAGATAGATAGGCAGATAGTCAGATAGATAGGCATATGGATGGCAAAACAGTCAGGGAGATATTGTTTCCCTTCTTTCTTTGGTCTCTCCATCAAAACTTTGGTTCTTTCCCAGGTGAGCCAGGTGAGCAATGCAACTGAGCAAGGAGTGTGATGAGATGAGAAACAGGTAGCCCAGCTTAAGGTCAAGTGGCAGATAATCCATAAATCGTTCAAAGGGAAAGCTGTGTTTGTGTCCCTTTGCCCTTCACTTTGTCGAGAAGACAGTTTTGGAGATACACCGAATTCTTCATTTCGAAGCGTTTGAGGGCGAAGATGAGAACAACATCATCTGCACAGGGTTTCTCTGTTCCCTTCTGTTTTCAAATAAGCTATTGTCCTGGCTGCTATTCATAGTCCCACTTAGGAATCATAACCGCGCACCTCTTGACCCTGTGTTGGTCTATATTTGTTGTTGTGAAATATCATCAAGTTGAATACAACTTATAGCAACCCCATGAATGCGAGACCCCAAGTATCTCTGTCCTCAATCAATCTCCAAAATCATAATAGCCTTAGGGACCATTTATTGGTCTTTGGGGCTATCCGTTATATCTCTTGAACTCTTCTCATATAAATGCATTTAGATGCCTCTTGAACTGCCTTGGCTCGAGGCTATAGATTCCTGGGAGTTGCAGTTTTGCAAGGATCCACCTTTGTAGACATGCCCTTAAACCAAGGATAAATTCTTGCTAAACCAAGAAGGTAAAGGTAAAGGTTTCCCCCTGATGTTAAGTCTAGTTGTCTTCGACTCTGCGGGTTGGTGCTCATCTCCATTTCTAAGCCAAAGAATCGGCATTGTCCTTAGACACCTCCAAGGTCATGTGGCCACTGGCATGATTGCATGGAGTGTCTCTACCTTCCCGCGGTACCTATTGATCGACTCACATTGTCGTGTTTTCGAACTGCTAGGTTGGCAGAAGCTGGAGCTAACAGTAGGTGCTCACTCCGCTCCCAGGATTTGAACCCGAGACCTTTTGGTCTGCAAGTTCAGCAGCTCAGTGCTTTAACACACTTCGCCACCGGGGCTCTAGGAACCATTTATTGGTCTATCCGTTGTTTCTCTTGAACTCATATAAATGCATTTAGATGCCTCCTGAACTGCCTTGGCTCGAGGCTATAGATTCCTGGGAGTTGCAGTTTTGCAAGGATCTACCATTGTAGACATGACCATAGGGTTTGTTTGTTTTTTTCGTGTCAGGAGCAACCGGAGTTGCTTCTGGAGTGAGAGAATTGGCCATCTGCAAGGACGTTGCCCAGGGGACGCCCGGATGTTTTGATGTTTTACCATGCTTGTGGGAGGTTTCTCTCATGTCCCCGCATGGAGCTGGAGCTAATAGAGGGAGCTCATCCGTGCTCTCCCCGGGTGGGATTCGAACCTGGCAGCTTTCAGGTCAGCAACCCAACCTTCAAGTCACGAGGCTTTTATACCCTAGGCCATCGGAGGCTCCTACCTTAGGGTAAATTCTTGCTTATATTATTTTACATGTAATATTTCTAATAATATTACAATATATTGATACAGTACAATATAGTAATTTATTACCAGTACTAGCTGTGCCCGGCCACGCGTTGCTGTGGCGAAGTATGGTGGTATGGGAAATAACGTATTGAGGAATTGGTGGTAGTTAAGGTAAAGGGTCCCCTGGGCTGAGTGGGTTGCTAGGAGACTAAGTGAGCGGAGCTTAGCCTTCTAACTGGCAGCAATTGGATAAAAACAATTATTCCTCTCCCTCTAATTAGGACTTTATTTTTCTTTTCTTTTTGTTGTATCAGCGTAGAGGCATGGATGAGGGGTTGTGCTGTCAATTTTCGAGGTTGTGGGGTGTTTACTTTTGTTGTTTTGTCCGCTGCCGTGATACCATCACTCTTTTATATACAGTAGAGTCTCACTTATCCAACATAAACGGGCCGCCAGAACGTTGGATAAGCGAATTTGTTGGACAATAAGGAGAGATTAAAGAGAAGCCTATTAAACATCAAATTAGGTTATGATTTTACAAATGAAGCACAAAAACATCATGTTATACAACAAATTTGACAGAAAAAGTAGTTCAAAATGTAGTAATGCTACGTAGTAATTACTGTATTTATGAATTTAGCACCAAAAAATCACGATATGCTGAAAACATTGACTACAAAAATGTGTTGGATAATCCAGAACGTTGGATAAGCGAATGTTGGATAAGTGAGACTCTACTGTAAATGCATTTAGATGCCTCCTGAACTGCCTTGGCTCGAGGCTACAGATTCCTGGGAGTTGCAGTTTTGCGAGGATCTACCATTGTAGACATGCCCTTAGGGCAAATCCTTGCTAAACTACCACTCCCATAATTTTGCAGCTTCGAGCCAGTTCAAGAAGGAGTAAGTCTACAGTGTAGACGTGCTTTTAAGCCAAGGGTGGATCCTTGCAAAACTCAAGGATTCAGTTGCCTTGAGCAAAGGCAGTTTAAGAGGCATCGAACTGCATTTATTCACCACTAGCTGTGCCTGGCCATGCGTTGCTGTGGTGTTGTCTGGTGGTGTCTGTATTTTATAGGCAGTGTGGAAGAGGCCTAAGTGAGGCCTAACTTTGCCTGTCCCCTAGGCTGAGTGGGTTGCTAGGAGACCAAGTGGGCAGGGCTTAGCCTTCTAACTGGCAGCAATTGGATAAAAATAATTATTCCTCTCCCTCTAATTAGGACTTTCTTTTTCTTTTCTTTTTGTTGTATCAACCTAGAGGCGTGGATGAGGGGTTGTGCTGTCAGTTTTCGAGGTTGTGGGGTGTTTAGTTTTGTTGTTTTGTCGGTCGCCAGGATTCCATCACTCTTTTATATATATAGATTGTAGACGCACCCAAGCCAAGGGTGAATCTGGCAGTATTAAAAAGGGGAATCAAGGCAACCTTGTTGGCTCAAGACTACCAGGATTCAGTTGCCTTGAGCAAAGGCAGTTTAAGAGGCATCGAAATGCATTTATTCACCATTGTAGACGCACCCAAGCCAAGGGTGAATCTGGCAGATATTAAAAAGGGGGATCAAGGCAACCGTGTTGGCTCAAGACTACCAGGATTCAGTTGCCTTGAGCAAAGGCAGTTTAAGAGGCATCGAAATGCATTTATTCACCATTGTAGACGCACCCAAGCCAATGGTGAATCTGGCAGCATTAAAAAGGGGAATCAAGGCAACCTTGTTGGCTCAAGACGACCTGGCAGGGCTGGCTCTTTGCAGTGTGCCGTTGCCTCCTTGTTCTGCACATGGAGGCTGGGCAATGATCCGGCTCCATCGATTTAAAGGAAGGCAAGCGAGTGTAATGGGCTTGGCTGGTGCATGACTAGAAAGCCAAAGCAAGGAGGGAGGGAGTGGGCAGGTGGCCAGTTGTTGCCTGCTGCTTGCAATGGCCTCCCCCTCGCCTTCTGCTTCGCTTGACCCGCCTTGCAAATCCCATTCGGAGGCACAACTGCAAGCCAGGGAAGCCCTGCTTCGGATCTCGGCTCCGTGGCGCCAAGCATGCCCGCCTCCCTTGTGCCTTTGCCTGCCCACTGCATTGCAGGCAGTGGGGAAACGGCAGGGGCCTACCTTACAAGGTTGTCACAATTGCCCTATTTGTATATGCAAGACACGTGTTCCGGAGCAAAAGCCTATCGGCACACCAAGAATTGAGGGAAGGAGACACAACCGTGGCAGAAACAACAGGTGCCATGTTCGGTTTCCAAACCCTCGAAACCAGGAAATCGACTGCATCTGATCCCTGGTTGGTTCATTTCTCCATTCACTGGGCTATAAGCTGGTTTTCAAGTCAAATACATAATGTGGAAAAGGAAGATTGCAGGCGATACCTGAGCATGATTTTGCATTTTTGGGTTTCTGACTACGATTTTCAGATTTCCAAGCATTTAGCGTTTCCCGTTGCTTTTTTGGCACCAAGAAGTTTTCTTGAAGCAAGTGGTTGTGGTTTATGTGCCACGTAGCATTTGTTCTTTTTAGTAAAGGAGCTTCTCAAGCTTTGGCCAGATGCGGCAGGCAGCCACTATTTACATCCATCTATCCTTCCACCCTTCCTTTGCCCAGATGCAGCAGGCGGCCACTATTTACATCTATCTGTCTGTCTGTCTATCTATCTATCTATCTATCTATCTATCTATCTATCTATCTATCTATCTATCTATCTATCTATCCATCTATCTGACCATCTACCTGTCCATCTACCTGTCCATCTATCTATCCATCTATCCTTCCATCTATCCTTCCATCTATCCTTCCATCCATCCTTCCATCCATCCATCCATCCTTCCTTCCTTTGCCCAGATGCGACAGGCGGCCACTGTTTACATCCATCCATCCATCCATCCATCCATTCATGCATCCATCTATCTATCCATCTATCTATCCATCTATCCTTCCATCTATCCTTCCATCTATCCTTCCATCCATCCATCCTTCCTTCCTTCCTTTGCCCAGATGCGACAGGCGGCCACTGTTTACATCCATCCATCCATCCATCCATTCATGCATCCATCTATCTATCCATCTATCTATCTATCCTTCCATCTATCCTTCCATCCTTTCTTTGCCCAGATGTGGCAGGCGGCCACTGTTTACATCCATCTGTCCATCTATCTATCCATCTATCCTTCCATCCATCCATCCATCCATCCATCCATCCATCCATCCATCCATCCATACATCCATACATCTATCTATCTATCCATCTATCCTTCCATCTATCTATCCATCTATCCTTCCATCTATCCTTCCATCTATCCATCCTTCCATCCATCCTTCCATCCTTCCTTTGCCCAGATGCAGCAGGCGGCCACTGTTTACATCCATCCATCCATCCATCCATCCATCTATCCTTCCATCTATCCATCTATCCTTCCATCCATCCATATATCCATCTATCTGTCCATCTATCTATCCATCTATCCATCCATCCATCCATCCATCCATCCATCTATCAATCCATCTATCCATCTATCCTTCCACCCTTCCTTTGCCCAGATGCAGCAGGCGGCCACTCTTTACATCCATCTTTCTGTCTATCTATCTATCCATCTATCCATCTATCTAACCATCTACATGTCCATCTATCTATCCATCTATTCTTCCATCTATCCATCCATCCATCCATCCATCCATCCATCCATCCACCCTTCCTTTGCCCAGATGCAGCAGGCGGCCACTCTTTACATTATCAGTCTGTCTGTCTATCTATCTATCCATCTATTCATCTATCTGACCATCTACATGTCCATCTATCTATCCATCTATCCATCTATCCTTCCATCTATCCATCCATCCATCTATCCATCCATCCATCCATTCATCCATCCTTCCTTTGCCCAGATGCGACAGGCGGCCACTATTTACATCTATCTATCTATCTATCTATCTATCTATCTATCTATCTATCTATCCATCTATCTGACCATCTACATGTCCATCTATCTATCCATCTATCCTTCCATCTATCCATCCATCCATCCATTCATCCATCCTTCCTTTGCGCAGATGCGATAGGCGGCCATTGATTACATCCATCCATCCATCCATCCATCTATCTATTCATCTATCTATTCTTCCATCTGTCCTTCCATCCATCCATCCATCCATCCATCCATCCATCCTTTCTTTGCCCAGATGTGGCAGGCAGCCACTGTTTACATCCATTTGGGCTGGGCTGTGGCGCAGCTGGCTAGTAAGCAGCTGCAATAAATCACTACTGACCGAGAGGTCATGAGTTCAAAGCCTGGGTCGGGTTAAGCCCCCGACCATTAAATAGCCCGGCTTGCTGTTGACCTATGCAGCCCCGAAAGACAGTTGCATCTGTCAAGTAGGGAAATTTAGGTACGCTTTATGCGGGAGGCTAATTTAACTAATTTACAACACCATAAAACTGCCAGCAAAACACGAGGAAAGGAATGAGGAAGTACAGCCACTAGTGGATGGTGAAGCAACAGCTCCCCATCTATCCATCCATCTATCTATCCTTCCATCCATCCTTCCATCCTTCCTTTGCCCAGATGCAGCAGGCGCCACTATTTACATCCCTCCATCCATCCATCCATCTAGCTATCTATCCAGATGTGACAGGCGGCCACTATTTACATACATACATACATCCATCCATCCATCCATCCATCCATCCATCCATCCATCTATCCATCCATCTATCTATCCATCTATCCTTCCATCCTTCCATCCATCCATCCATCTATCCATCCATCCTTCCTTTGTCCAGATGCAGCAGGTGGACACTATTTACATCCATCCATCCATCCATCCATCCATCTATCCATCCATCCATCTATCCGTCTATCCTTCCATCTATCCATCCATCCATCCATCCATCCATCTATCTATCCATCTATCCTTCCATCCTTCCTTCCATCCTTCCTTTACCCAGATGCAGCAGGCACCACTATTTACATCCATCCATCCATCCATCCATCCATCCATCCATCCATCCATCCATCTATCCATCCATTTATCTATCTATCCATCTAGCCTGCCTTCCTTCCCTTCCCTCCCTCCCTCCCTTCCTTCCTTCCTTCCTTCCTTCCTTCCTTCCTTCCTTCCTTCCTTCCTTCCTTCCTTCTCTATTTCCTTCCTTCGGGCAGATTCCCTTTCAAAAGTGTCTTTGCTTGACATTAAACTGTTTACATAAAAGACATTTGAATCCGTTGCAACCGTCACGCATACATTGCTTTATTTTGTCAGCGGGCAGTATTAGCCGAGGGGGGCTTTTTTAGTCCTAAAAAAAGGGATGAAAAACTAGGCTTATACTCGAGTATATACAGTATGTTGATCGGGCTTGTCCCCATGTGAGCCGCCCCGAGTCCCTTTGGGGAGATGGAGGCGGGATACAGAAATAAAATTATTATTTTATTATGACACAGCAAACGAGAGATATATGCTGGATTTCGTATCACAAAATCACAAATCGAACACTTCCCAAGTGTCTAGGACTGTGTGATGTATTTTCGGATGATGCGCGCAGATCCCAGTAGGGTGGCCTTTTGCAGTTGGCAGATCGTAATTTTATCAATGTCTATTGTTTCCAAATGCCGGCTGAGATCTTTTGGCACGGCACCCAGTGTGCCCATCACCACCGGGACCACCTGCACTGGTTTCTGCCAGAGTCTTTGAAGTTCAATCTTGAGGTCCTGATAGCGGCTGAGTTTTTCCTGTTGTTTTTCGTCAATGCGACTGTCACCTGGGATGGCGACATCAATGATCCAAACCTTGTTCTTTTCCACAACTGTGATGTCTGGTGTGTTGTGTTCCAGAACTTTGTCAGTCTGGATTCGGAAGTCCCACAGTATCTTTGCGTGCTCATTTTCCAATACTTTTGCTGGTTTGTGATCCCACCAGTTCTTTGCTGCTGGGAGGTGGTACTTGAGGCATAGGTTCCAATGGATCATTTGGGCCACATAGTTGTGCCTCTGTTTGTAGTCTGTCTGTGCGATTTTCTTATAGCAGCTGAGGAGATGATCAATGGTTTCGTCGGTTTCCTTGCACAGTCTGCATTTTGGGTCATCAGCTGATTTCTCGATCTTGGCCTGAATGGCCTTTGTCCTGATGTCTTGCTCCTGGGCTGCAAGGATCAGGCCTTCTGTCTCCTTCTTCAGGGTCCCATTCGTGAGCCAGAGCCAGGTCTTCTCCTTATCAGCTTTTCCTTCAATTTTGTCAAGGAACTTTCCATGCAATGTTTTGTGGTGCCAGTTGTCAGCTCTAGTTTGTAGTGCGGTTTTCTTGTACTGATTCTTTGTCTGCTGTGTTTTGTGGAGTTTCTGATTTTTGACTTCAATCAAAGCAGGGTCTTCACTTTGCTTGACATATTCTGCCAGGGCATGTTCTTCTTCTTTGACTGCTTGTTTTACTTGTAAGAGTCCTCTGCCCCCTGATCTTCTAGGCAGATATTATTATTATTATTATTATTATTATTATTATTATTATTATTATTATTATTATTATTTTATTATGACACAGCAAACAAGATAGATATGCAGGATAAAAAGAACCGTGGTGGATGCTGCTGATTCTGGACATCCATCGACAAGTGGGCTACGGAATCAAAATACAAGTGAACAGTCACAGAAGCGGCAGAAATATACAATGCCAGAAAACCGCATTATTATTATTATTATTATTATTATTATTATTATTATTATTATTATTATTATTAGATGGTCCTTGTGGCCCTTTGAGCCATTCTAGAGATCCTCAACACATTGGGGAACATGAGCCAAGAGCAAAGCCAAAGATCATATCTCCTCTTGGAGATGTGAATGGAAACCGTGTTTGTTTATCATGGCTTGCTTGTTTGTTTGTTTACCTGGATGGCAACAGCGAGAGTGTTTGGAATCTGGCTATCTATCTATCTACCTATCATCTAGTTATCTTTTTATATCTCTTTCTCTCTACTTTTTAAATCTATCTCCATCCATTCATCCATCTACCATTCATTCATTCATTCATCTACCTACCTATCTACCTTTCTGTCTATTTACCTGTTTGCTTATTCCACCCACCCAACTATCTACATCTCTCTTTTCTCTGTCCATTCATCTTTCTACCTCCCTACTTACCTTTCTGTTTCTATGTCTATCCAACTATCAACTATCTTACTTCCTATTTGCCATTTTGCTTCTGTCTGTCTCTCCATCTGTCTCCACTGTATGTGGAAAGTCCAGGGTGGGAGAAAGAGCTCTTGTCTGTATGAGGTAAGTGTGAATATTGCAATTGGCCAGCTTGATTAGCATTTAATGGCCTTGCAGATTCAAAGCCTGGTTGCTTCCTTCCTGGGGGCATCCTTGGTTGGCCCTGATTGTTTCCTGTCTGGATTTCCCCTGTTTTCAGAGTATTGTCCTTTATTTAGGCTTTTCCTTAATCCCTCCTTATTATCCAACATTTTTGCTTATCCAATGCTTTTATTTTTCAGTGATTGGTTTGGGCGGGGGGGCAAAATTCTGTTCGCCTACACTTGAAAATTACCTTGGGCCAGCCCTGCCCCTTGCGCAATGGTTTATTATTATTATTATTATTATTATTATTATTATTATTAACATTGAGGCTGGGTGGCCATCTGTCAGGGGTGCTTTGCTTGTGCTTTCGGTGCACAAAGGAAGAGGAGGATTGGACTCAATGGCCCAAGGGGTCTCTTCCAACCCTCTTTATTGTTGTTGTTGTTATTATTATTAACATTGAGGCTGGGTGGACATCTGTCAGGGGTGCTTTGCTTGTGCTTTTGGTGCACAAAGGCAGAAGGGGATTGGACTCAATGGCCCAAGGGGTCTCTTCCAACCCTCTTTATTATTATTATTATTATTATTATTATTATTAACATTGAGTCTGGGTGACTATCTGTCAGGGGTGCTTTGCCTGTGCTTTTGGTGCACAAAGGCAGAAGTGGATTGGACTAAATGGCCCGAGGGGTTTCTTCCAACTCTCTTTATCATCATCATCATCATCATCATTATTATTATTATTATTATTATTATTATTATTATTATTATTGAGGCTGGGTGGACATCTGTCAGGGGTGCTTTGCTTGTGCTTTCGGTGCACAAAGGCAGAAAGGGATTGGACTCAGTGGTCCAAGGGGTTTCTTCCAACCCTCTTTATTATTATTATTATTATTATTATTATTATTATTATTATTATTATTGAGGCTGGGTGGCCATCTGTCAGGGGTGCTTTGCTTGTGCTTTTGGTGCACAAAGGCAGAAGGGGATTGGACTCAATGGTCCAAGGGGTTTCTTCCAACCCTCTTTATTATTATTATTATTATTATTGAGGCTGGGTGGACATCTGTCAGGGGTGCTTTGCTTGTGCTTTCGGTGCACAAAGGCAGAAAGGGATTGGACTCAATGGTCCAAGGGGTTTCTTCCAACCCTCTTTATTATTATTATTATTATTATTATTATTATTATTATTATTATTATTGAGGCTGGGTGGCCATCTGTCAGGGGTGCTTTGCTTGTGCTTTCGGTGCACAAAGGCAGAAAGGTATTGGACTCAGTGGTCCAAGGGGTTTCTTCCAACCCTCTTTTTTATTATTATTATTATTATTATTATTATTATTATTATTATTATTATTGAGGCTGGGTGGACATCTGTCAGGGGTGCTTTGCTTGTGCTTTTGGTGCACAAAGGCAGAAGGGGATTGGACTCAATGGCCCAAAGGGTCTCTTTCAACCCTCTTTTTTATTATTGTTGTTGTTGTTGTTATTACTATTATTAATTATTATTGCTCGGTGGCCCTCCAACGGTCTGAAGGATCGTGAACTGGCTCCCTGTTTAAAAAGTTTGGGGACCCCTTCTTTTGAGGAAAGCAGCATCCTTTGGGCAGGACTGTGCCGCAGCCGCCGCAGCCGGTGCCTCCTTGGCATTCAGAGCCACCTCCTCCTGTGCGATCCCACTCCGCTCCTGGCTGAGCCAAGAGTCCTCGGCTTGGAGAAGATGTTTGCTTTGGGTGACGAGGAGGGATTAGCTCTGACGCTAAACACAGCACGGCGGCTCCGGCAGGGATGTTTGTGCCTCTTCCTCCTCCTCGAGGAGTCGTGCTGACATTTCTTGCACTCGGATCTCCCTGGGCCAGGGGTCCTCAAACTTTTTAAGCCGAGGGCCGGTCCACAATCCTTCTGACTGCTGAAGGGCCGGATTATCATATGAAAAAAAAATACAAACAAATTCCGATGTACACTGCATATGTCTTATTTGTAGTGCAAAAACAACAACAACAACAACAACGAAAGAACAATACAATATTTAAAAATAAAAACAATTTAAACCAACATACATTTATCAGGATTTCAATGGGAATCACTAATAATATTGCCATATCATGATATAGTACAATATAGTCATTTAATGCTTATATTGTACTATGCTAATATATTGTATATGCATTTGATTTTGTAAGCCGCTCTGAGTCCCCTCTGGGGTGAGAAGAACGGGATATAAATGTAGTAAATAAATAAATAATAAATAAATAAAATAAGTATGGTCCTGCTTCTGGCCAATGAGATAGTCAAGTTAATTAGGGTTGTTGTTGTTGTTGTTGTTGTTGTGTGCCTTCAAGTCATTTCAGACTTTGGGCGAGCCTAAGTCTAAAATTTATTTATTTATTTATTATTTACTGCATTTATTTACTACATTTGTATCACACCCTTCTCACCCCAAAGGGGACTCAGAGTGGCTTACAAATTCTATGTACATACAATATATTATATCAGGGGTCCTCAAACTTTTAAAGCAAAGGGCCGGTCTACAATCCTTCAGACTGTTGAGGGGCCGAATTATCATTTGAAAAAAAAATACAAACAAATTCCTATGCACACTGCACATGTCTTATTTGTAGTGCAAAACAACAACAACAACAACAACAACAATGAAAGAATACAATATTTAAAAATGAAAACAATCTTAACCAACATAAACCTATCAGGATTTCAATGGAAAGTATGGGCCTGCTACTGACCAATGAGATAGTCAAGTTAAGGGTTGTTGTTGTTGTTGTTGTTGTTGTTGTTGTGTGCCTTCAAGTCATTTCAGAATTTGTGTGAGCTAAGTCTAAAATTAATTATTTATTTACTTACTGCATTTATTTATTACATTTCTTACCCCGAAGGGGACTCAGAGCAGCTGTATGTACATACAATATATGATATTATTAGCATAGCACAATATTAGCATTATATATTACTATATTGAACTATACCACTATACTGTAATACTATATGTAATATATAACATATAATTAATATTATTATATGGTATTATTATTAGTATTATATGGTATAACATTATAATATTTTTATCAATATTATATGTATATACAATATATTATATTATTAAAACAGATATAAAAATATATTATAAAACTGAGGGTGGGGGCCAGGAAAATGACTTTGGAGGGCCGCATCCGGCCCCCGGGCCTTAGTTTGGGGACCCCTGCCCTGGGGCGTCATTTCAGAGGGATGGGAGATAAGCCCCAAGGCCGAGGGAGCAGCCAACATTGCAAACCCCATCCTTACACTTTTAACTTATTTTATCTTATTACCATCTTATTGCATGCAAATATGTTTTAATATTCTTCGTTGTGTTTATGTGTGTACAGTAGAGTCTCACTTATCCAACGTAAACGGGCTGGCAGAAGCTTGGATAAGCGAATATCTTGGATAATAAGGAGGGATTAAGGAAAAGCCTATTAAACATTAAATTAGGTTATGATTTTACAAATTAAGCACCAAAACTTCATGTTATACAACAAATTTGACAGAAAAAGCAGTTCAATACGCAGTAATGTTATGTTGTAATTACTGTATTTACGAATTTAGCACCAAAATATCATGATACAGTAGAGTCTCACTTACCCAACATAAACAGGCTGGCAGAACATTGGATAAGTGAAAATGTTGGATAATAAGGAGGGATTAAGGAAAAGCCCCGGTGGCGAAATGTGTTAAAGCGCTGAGCTTCTGAACTTGCAGACTGAAAGGTCCCAGGTTCAAATCCCGGGAGCGGCTTGAGCACCCGCTGTTAGCTCCAGCTCCTGCCAACCTAGCAATTCAAAAACATGCAAAATGTGAGTAGATCAATAGGTACCGCTTCGGCGGGAAGGTAACGGCACTCCATGCAGTCATGCCGGCCACATGACCTTGGAGGTGTCTACGGACAACGCCGGCTCTTCGGCTTAGAAATGGAGATGAGCACCAACCCTCCAGAGTGTGAGTAGATCAATAGGTACCGCTTTGGCGGGAAGGTAACGGTACTCCATGCAGTCATGCCGGCCACATGACCTTGGAGGTGTCTACGGACAACACCGGCTCTTCGGCTTAGAAATGGAGATGAGCACCAACCTCCAGAGTCAGACACGACTAGACTTAACATCAGGGGAAAACCTTTACCTTTTACTAAGGAAAAGCCTATTAAACATCAATTTACATTATGATTTTACAAATTAAGCAACAAAACATCATGTTTTACAACAAATTGACAGAAAAAAGCAGTTCAATACAGGTTAACGTAATTACTGTATTTATGAATTTAGCACCAAAACATCACAATGTATTGAAAACATTGACTACTAAAAGGCAAACTGCATTGGATAATGCAGAACGTTGGCTAAGCGGAGGTTGGATAAGCGAGAATCAGCAGCCCAACCTTCAAGTCGCAAGGCTTTAACCCACTATGCCATCGGGGATAGAGGCAGGATATAAAAATTAAGTTATTATTATTATTATTATTATTATTTTATTATGACACAGAAAACAAGATAGATATGCTGGATTTCGTATCACAAAATCACAAGTCGAACACTTCCCAAGTGTCTAGGACTGTGTGATGTATTTTCGGATGATGCGTGCAGATCCCAGCAGGGTGGCCTTTTGCAGTTGGCAGATC
>NW_026943846.1:37500-67500 GCF_035594765.1 Anolis carolinensis | reverse complement strand
ATGATCCCTCTGTCAACAATCTTACAAAAAACAAATCTCGGCTATCAAACATAATAATAATAATAAAACTTTATTTATACCCCGCCACCATCTCCCCATGGGGACTCGGGGCGGCTCACAACGTTACAAAAGTAACAGCACAAATACATTAAACAATACACGCAGTTTAAAACACAAGAAGATGATAAAACAGAAGTTAAAACAAAGGTTTATATAACAGTAATAATATCAAACAACCACCAATGCAAATCCGTCAAACATCTAAGAATTCTCACAAAATTTCACATCTGATGTACATGGATGACCTGAAGCTGTATGGGAAAACGGAAACTGAAATCCAGTCTCTGACCAACACTGTCCGAATTTTTAGCACTGATATCAGCATGGAGTTTGGCTTGGACAAATGTTCGACAGTGGCATTGAAGAAGGGAAAAATCATTGAAAGTGAGGGCATCAATATGCCTAATGGCCAAACAATAAAGTGTCACCAGCCAAAGGCCTATGAATGTTTGGGCATATTACAGCTGACAACATCAAGCATGAACATGTGAAAACTGTGGTCAGTAAAGAATACACACAAAGGGTCAGAAAAATTCTCAAAAGCAAGCTCAATGGAGGCAACACCATCAAGGCCATAAACACCTGGGCCATACCTGTCATAAGATATACTGCTAGCATCATAAACTGGACACAGGTGGAACTGGACAATTTGGACAGAAAAACAAGAAAAATCATGACCATTCCTCATTCACCGCACCCTCGCAGTGATGTTGACCGGCTGTATCTGCCTAGAAGATCAGGGGGCAGAGGACTCTTACAAGTCAAACAAGCAGTCAAAGAAGAAGAACATGCCCTGGCAGAAGATGTAAAGCAAAGTGAAGAACCTGCTTTGGTTGAAGTCAAAAATCAGAAACTCCTCAAAGCACAGCAGATAAAAAAATCAGTACAAGAAAACCGCACTATAAACTAGAGCTGACAGCTGGCACAACAAAACATTGCATGGAAAGTTCCTTGACAAAATTGAAGGAAAAGCTGATAAGGAGAAGACCTGGCTCTGGCTCACGAATGGGACCCTGAAGAAGGAGACAGAAGGCCTGATCCTTGCAGCCCAGGAGCAAGCCATCAGGACAAAGGCAATTCAGGCCAAGAACGAAAAATCAGCTGATGACCCAAAATGCAGACTGTGCAACGAAACCGACGAAACCATTGATCATATCCTCAGCTGCTGTAAGAAAATCGCACAGACAGACTACAAACAGAGGCACAACTACGTAGCCCAAATGATCCATTGGAACTTATGCCTCAAGTACCACCTTCCAGCAGCAAAGAACTGGTGGGATCACAAACCTGCAAAAGTATTGGAAAATGAGCACACAAAGATACTGTCGGACTTCCGAATCCAGACTGACAAAAGTTCTGGAACACAACACACCAGACATCACAGTTGTGGAAAAGAACAAGGTTTGGATCATTGATGTCGCCATCCCAGGTGACAGTCGCATTGATGAAAAACAACAGGAAAAACTCAGCCGCTATCAGGACCTCAAGATTGAACTTCAAAGACTCTGGCAGAAACCAGTGCAGGTGGTCCCGGTGGTGATGGGCACACTGGTTGCCGTGCCAAAAGATCTCAGCCGGCATTTGGAAACAATAGACATTGACAAAATCACGATCTGCCAACTGCAAAAGGCCACCCTACTGGGATCTGCGCGCATCATCCGAAAATACATCACACAGTCCTAGATACTTGGGAAGTGTTCGACTTGTGATTTTGTGATACGAAATCCAGCATATCTAATAAAATAATAATAATAATAATAATAATAATAATAATAATAATAATAATAAACCTCATACAGTCCTAGATACTTGGGAAGTGTTCGACTTGTGATTTTGTGATACGAAATCCAGCATACCTATCTTGTTTGCTGTGTCATAATGGAATAATAATAATAATAATAATAATAGCTGGCACAACTAAACATTGCATGGAAAGTCCATCAAGGACTAAAAGCATAACCATCCTGATTTGGCACCCGCAGTACCGTTGTTGAGCGTTTATGTCTCCGAAAATGAATATTTCTCCCCTTATTGCACCGGCTTGCCATGTCTCATTCCCCTCCATCCCTTTCTGCGGAGAGGAACTCTCTTTTCATGTTCCATCAAGGACTAAAAGCGTCAATAAATGCCAATCAATGGCAGGCTCTATGCGGCGTGTTGCAAAAAAGGGCTCCTAGCCTCTTCTCTTGGCACGGAATTCGGATACGAAGAGATCAAAAGCAATTTCTGTTTTCAAAGAGAGAAGAAGCAACGCCAAATAACGTGCCGGTAACAGCATCGTCCACAATTTAGAGAGTTTCCTAAACAATGGTGTCGTGGTTGAATGGGACTTTGGAGACCTGGGATCGAATCCCTGCTCAGCCATGGAAGTTCAGTGAGTGACCTTGGGAGAGTCACACTCTCTCGGCCTCAGAGGAAGGCAGTGGCAACCCTTCTTGGGACAAGTTTTGATAGGGTCACCTTAGATCAGAAATGTATTGAAATGTATTAAAGACAGAATGTATTGAAGACACACAACAACACATTGGGAATTGGGTTAGTTTTGGTAACAATTGTGTGACCGTGGGAGAGTCACACTCTCTCAGCCTCAGAAGAACACACAAGCAAACCTTTTTTTGGACAAGTCTTGATAAAGTCACCTTAGGGTCACGTTTGGTCAATAATAATAATAATAATAATAATAACAATTATTATTATTATTATTATTATTATTATTATTATTATTATTATTATCATGTTGGAAACTTCCCTGAGTCCCCTGAGGAGATAGGGCGGTATATAAAGTTATTATTATATTGTATGACACAGCAAACAAGATAGATATGCTGGATTTCGTTTCACAAAATCTCAAGTCGAACACTTCCCAAGTGTCTAGGACTGTGTGATGTATTTTCGGATGATGCATGCAGATCCCAGTAGAGTGGCCTTTTGCAGTTGGCAAATCGTAATTTTGTCAATGTCTATTGTTTCCAAATGCCGGCTGAGATCTTTTGGCACGGCACCCAGTGTGCCCATCACCACCGGGACCACCTGCACTGGTTTCTGCCAGAGTCTTTGAAGTTCAATCTTGAGGTCCTGAGAGCGGCTGAGTTTTTCCTGTTGTTTTTCGTCAATGCGACTGTCACCTGTGATGGCGACATCAATGATCCAAACCTTTTTCTTTTCCACAACTGTGATGTCTGGTGTGTTGTGTTCCAGAACTTTGTCAGTCTGGATTCGGAAGTCCCACAGTATCTTTGGCTGCTCATTTTCCAATACTTTTGCAAGTTTGTGATCCCACCAGTTCTTTGTTGCTGGGAGGTGGTACTTGAGGCATAGGTTCCAATGAATCATTTGGGCCACTTAGTTGTGCCTCTGTTTGTAGTCTGTCTGTGCGATTTTCTTACAGCAGCTAAGGAGATGATCCATGGTTTCATCAGCTTCCTTGCAGAGTCTGCATTTTGGGTCATCAGCTGATTTTTCGATCTTAGCCTTAATTGCATTTGTTCTGATGGCTTGCTCCTGGGCTGCAAGGATCAGACCAAATAATTATAATAATTATGATTATTATTATCATGTTGGAAACTGCCCTGAGTCCCCTGAGGAGATAGGGCGGTATATAAAATTATTATTCTCGAGTATAAGCTGACCCAAATATAAGCCCAACAGGACCCTCACCCGAGTATAAGCCGAGGGGGGCTTTTTCAGTCTTAAAAAAAGGGCTGAAAAACTAGGCTTATACTCGAGTATATACAGTAGTTCTAAGGAGCTTTGCAATGTCCCTGGTGTCCAAATGCAAGGTGTCATTCCAAACCGCCCTTGGTCGGAAATGACTTGAAGACATAACAACCAATTGGGAATTGGTTTTGCGGTGACAATGGTGTAGCCCTGGAAGCGTCACACTGTCTCAGCTTCAGAGCTGAAGCAAATACATATGCCCCTTCTGAGCAAATCTTGCCAAGAAAACTCCATGAAAGGTTTGGAAATGCCTCCAAGCTACACAGCCAATGCTCCTCGGTAGCATTTCTTTGCAGTGTCGCCTTTAGAGACAATGATGCGCAAGAAAACAAGTCCTTGGGCAGAGGCACAAAGGCTTTAAATGGAGCCAGGAAAGTCGGAGAATCGGCTCTAATGCCAAAGAAGCGTGGAAACAATGCTTGGAATCAAAAGTAATTGAGCGCCGGCGCTTTGCACAATTGCAAAAAACGGGTGAGGAAGAAAGCAGCTGCGGGGATGTGGGCAAACAATGGCCGCAGCTGAGCAGGAAAGCGATGTTCTCTCCTCTCTGGCCATTGAGCAGCTATTTTTGCCCCAAAAGGAAGAGAGACGCTGGGTGGGTGGCCAACATCCATCGCTCCAAAGGCACACTTTTCCCGGGACGGCAGCAATCTGGTGTCACTTTGGTGGTGAATCTGTTCCGGGTTCAAGTCCAAACTTCACCCGGCATTGCCCGGGTTATTTGAAAAAGTCGATTTTTAATTGTACAAAATGCATAAGGTTGTGGATTAACTACAACTGACATCATGCCAGGTTCACCTAACCATTAAGCTGTGCCTGAATCAACTTGTTATTGTGTTGTCGAAGGTTTCCATGGCCGGGATCACAGGGTTGTTGTATGTCTTTCGGGCTGTGTGGCCATGTTCCAGAAGCATTCTCTCCTGACGTTTCACCCACATCTATGGCAGGCATCCTCAGAGATTGTGAGGTATACCTCCATACCTCACAATCTTTGAGGATGCCTGCCATAGATGTGGGCAAAACGTCAGGAGAGAATGCTTCTGGAACATGACCACACAGCCCGAAAGACATACAACAACCCCAACTTGTTATTGTTCTCTCAAACATCTCAGTCTGTCATATATACACACATCAAGAATAAAGAAGAAAAATAAAAGTCTCCTCTTAAAGTAGCCAGTGGCTAAATCTTCCAATAGTGGTGGCAAGAGTTGATAATCCCCTTTGTAATTTGGTGGCAGCATTATAAAACCTTTATAATTTGGTGGCGGCTTTTAAATAAAAACATGTTTAATAACTGGTGGCAGCGGATATCTATATATATAAAAGGGTAATGAAATTTCGGCCTAGGACAAAACAACAAAGCTACACATCCCAGAAACACTAAACGTGGCAGCACAACCCCTCATCCATGCCTCTACGTTCATACAACAAAAATAAAACAAAAATAAAGTCCTAATTAGAAGGAGAGGAAGAATTGTTTTAATCCAATTGCTGCCAGTTAGAAGGCTAAGCTCCGCCCACTTGGTCTCCTAGCAACCCACTCAGCCCTGGGGACAGGCAGAGTTAGGCCTCACTTAGTCCTCTTCCACACTGCCTATAAAATACAGATTAGCAGATTTGAACTGGATTATATGGCAGTGTAGACTCAAGGCCCTTCCACACAGCTATATAACCCATTTATAATGGACTTAATGTCAGGAGAAAACCTTTACCCTTTATCTTAACTACCACCAATTCCTCAATACTATTATTTCCCATACCACCAGACTTCGCCACAGCAACACTTGGCCGGGCACAGCTAGTAAAATATATAATAACTAGCTGTGCCCGGCCACGCGTTGCTGTGGCAAAGTGGTGGTGGTATTGGTTAAAAATTGTTGTGTAATTTTTATTTGACGTTATTTGCATTTTTTTAATTAATTTTATTGTAAGTTATATTTTTATTTATTATATTTTATTATTTTCTTGTATTATTTTTAGTTATTTTCTGTTATTATAGTATTTTATTGTATTAATTTTTTAGTGTTTTTTATTATTTTTTATTGGGTTGCTAGGAGACCAAGTTGGAGGAGCTTAGCCTTCTAACTGGCAGCAATTGGATAAAAGCAATTATTCCTCTCTCTCTAATTAGGACTTTATTTTTCTTTTCTTTTTGTTGTATCAACCTAGAGGCGTGGATGACGGGTTGTGTTGTCAAATTTCGAGGTTGGGGGGCCTGTAGTTTTGTTGTTTTGTGAGTCGCCGTGATGCCATCACTCTTTTATATATATAGATTAATTAATAGAAACATCATCCTTCTCCACAATCGGTGTCAGAGGTGGGATTTTTAAAAAGATTCCCCTCTGCCTGAGTTCTTTACATCTATAAATATAAAAATCCCAGAACCAGGAGAAGCAATTTAATAGGACAAGTTTAATGGAGAAGAATGCATTGCCCTGAAAAGCCTCCTTTTGCATTTACGACCCC
Organism: Anolis carolinensis; assembly: GCF_035594765.1. Taxonomy (NCBI): domain Eukaryota; kingdom Metazoa; phylum Chordata; class Lepidosauria; order Squamata; family Anolidae; genus Anolis; species Anolis carolinensis. The sequence goes on along the minus strand of NW_026943846.1, from coordinate 61,257 downwards.
GGTTCTTTGCAAGAAGCTAAGCCTTGGGCCCCAAAGCCCATCCCTTTGTGCTTTCTCCTTCTCCTTCTTCTCCCAGATTGTTTTCGGTGTTTCTCAACTACCTTGTGTAGGTTGTAATTATCCCACGGATTCCAGGATGGGAGCATGATTCATTGCCGCGATTGAGACTCCTACATGCACATGTATGTACGCTGAATTAAATGCCTCTGGCGCGTGCTCCAAACTTTGCTTTAAGGACAGTCCGGAGGGGGAGAGTTTCCTCTGACACATTCTCCATTCCTCCGGCGCTCTCTTTCTTTCATTCATTCATTCATAAAATCTGGGTTTCCTCCGTTTGGGGAATGTGCGCCTTCACCTTGCACTCGTTTGACTTTTTCTTTCTAATCAAAACCATGGTAAAAATGCAGAATCCATTGCAAGTTTTGAGATTCTCCAGACCTTTCTATTGGTTTTGAAGGCATAAAAATAAAATGAGTTGATGGAGAGGATACTTAAGGATATGTTGCCGCCTCAAGAACAGTTCTAGACCTCTTTAGTTCCAATCAAAACTATCTTCTGGGAGCAAAACAAATCTTTACCGAGGCTTCGTCCTTCATTGCAGTTTCAAAACATACTTTACGGTTGTTTGTCTCCAAGCCATCTTTGCAAAAATTTGCCTCTAGGGCCAGCGATTTGTTTGCTGCTGAGCCAAAGTGTCCTCTTTTATGCAAGCACCAATTAGGATATACAAAGCTCTCTATTGCTAGGGACCAGGTTATCCAAAGGCATGCATTGTTCGTCCTATTAGGATGATATGTATTTCCGTCTCACTTTTTCCCCAGGAAAAGGAATATCTGGGTAGTTGGGAAAGCCAAACTGTACTGTCAAAGCAAGGGCTCTTTTCCTTTACAGGAGGCAAAGGTGTGCTACGTCTCCATTGGCATCCCATCCAAAGGTGCGCTATGTTTCCCACGGCATCCCATCCAAAAGTGTGCTATGCCATCCAATGATATGCCACATCTCCTTTGTCATCCTATCCAAAGGTGTGCTATTTTTCCCTTAGTATCCAATTCAAATGTGTGCTATGTCTCCCTTGGCATCCTATTCAAAGGTGTGCTTTGGCTCACTCAGGATCCCATCCAAAGATGTGCTACGTCTCCCTTGGCATTCCATCCAAAGATGTGCTATGCTTCCTTTGGCATCCCATCCAAAAGTGAGCTATATCATCCAAGGTGTGCTACATCTCCCTTGACATCCCATCCAAAGGTGTGCTATGTCTCCCTTGGCATCCCATCCAAAGGTGTGCTACGTCTTCCTTGGCATTCCATCCAAGGGTGCTTTACATCTTCCTCGGCATCCCATCCAAAGGTGCACTAGGTCTCCATTGACATCCCATCCAAAAGCATGCTATCTTTCCCTCGGCATCCCATCCAAAGGTGTGCTATGTCTCCTTTGGCATCCCATCCAAAAGTGAGCTACATTATCCAAAGATATGCTACGTCTCCCTTTGCATCCCATCCAAAGGTGTGCTATGTCTCTCTTGGCATCCCATACAAGGGTGTGCTATGTCTTCCTTGGCATCCCATAAAAGGGTGCTTTACGTCTCCATTGGCATCCCATCCAAATGTGTGCTATGTTTCCCTTGGCATCCATTTCAAATGTGTGCTATGTCTGCTTTGGCATCCCATCCAAAAGTGAGCTACATTATCCAAAGATATGCTACATCTCCCTTTGCATCCCATCCAAAGGTGTGCTATGTCTCTCTTGGCATCCCATTCAAATATGTACTATGTCTCCCTTGGCATTCCATCCAAAGGTACACTACGTTTCCCTTGGCATCCCATCCAAAGCTGTGCTATGCTTCCTTTGGCATCCCATCCAAAAGTGAGCAATATCATCCAAGGTGTGCTACGTCTCCCTCGGCATCCCATCCAAAGATGTGCTAAGTTTCCCTTGGCATTCCATTCAAAAGTGCACTATGTCTCCCTCAGGAACCCATCCAAGGGTGTGCTATGTCTTCCTTGGTATCCCATACAAGGGTGTGCTATGTCTTCCTTGGCATCCCATAAAAGGGTGCTTTACGTCTCCATTGGCATCCCATCCAAATGTGTGCTATGTTTCCCTTGGCATCCATTTCAAATGTGTGCTATGTCTGCTTTGGCATCCCATCCAAAAGTGAGCTACATTATCCAAAGATATGCTACATCTCCCTTTGCATCCCATCCAAAGGTGTGCTATGTCTCTCTTGGCATCCCATTCAAATATGTACTATGTCTCCCTTGGCATTCCATCCAAAGGTACACTACGTTTCCCTTGGCATCCCATCCAAAGCTGTGCTATGCTTCCTTTGGCATCCCATCCAAAAGTGAGCAATATCATCCAAGGTGTGCTACGTCTCCCTCGGCATCCCATCCAAAGATGTGCTAAGTTTCCCTTGGCATTCCATTCAAAAGTGCACTATGTCTCCCTCAGGAACCCATCCAAGGGTGTGCTATGTCTTCCTTGGTATCCCATACAAGGGTGCTTTACGTCTCCATTGGCATCCCATCCAAATGTGTGCTATGTTTCCCTTGGCATCCATTTCAAATGTGTGCTATGTCTCCTCTGGCATTCCATCCAAAAATGTGCTACGTCATCCAAAGATGTGCTACGTCTCCCTCGACATTTCATCCAAGGGTGTGCTATGTCTCCTTTAGCATCCCACCTAAAGGTGCGTTATCTCTCCCTCGGCATCCCATCCAAAGGTGTGCTATGTCTCCCTCGGCATCCCATCTAGAAGTGTGCTATGTCTTGCTTGGCATCCCATCCAAGGGTGCTTTACATCTTCCTTGGCATCCCATCCAAAGCTGTGCTATGCTTCCTTTGGCATCCATAGAATCATAGAATTGTAGAGTTGGAAGAGACCTCATGGGCCATCCAGTCCAACCCCCCGCTAAGAAACAGGAAATCGCATTCAAAGCACCCCCGACAGATGGCCATCCAGCCTCTGCTTAAAGTGAGCATCCAAAAGTGAGCAATATCATCCAAGGTGTGCTACGTCTCCCTTGGCATTCCATTCAAAAGTGCACTATGTCTCCCTCAGGATCCCATCCAAGGGTGTGCTATGTCTTCCTTGGTATCCCATGCAAGGGTGCTTTACGTCTCACTTGGCATCCCATCAAAACATATGCTATGTCTCACTTGGCATCCCATCCAAACGTGTGCTATGTCTCACTTGGCATCCCATCCAAACGTGTGCTATGTCTCCCTTGGCATCCCATCCAAAGGTGTGCTATGTCTCTCTTGGCATCCCATCCAAACGTGTGCTATGTCTCACTTGGCATCCCATCCAAACGTGTGCTATGTCTCCCTTGGCATCCCATCCAAACGTGTGCTATGTCTCTCTTGGCATCCCATCCAAACATGTGCTATGTCTCCCTTGGCATCCCATCCAAACATGTGCTATGTCTCCCTTGGCATCCCATCCAAACATGTGCTATGTCTCCCTTGGCATCCCATCCAAACATGTGCTATGTCTCCCTTGGCATCCCATCCAAACGTGTGCTATGTCTCTCTTGGCATCCCATCCAAACGTGTGCTATGTCTCCCTTGGCATCCCATCCAAACGTGTGCTATGTCTCCCTTGGCATCCCATCCAAACGTGTGCTATGTCTCCCTTGGCATCCCATCCAAACATGTGCTATGTCTCCCTTGGCATCCCATCCAAACATGTGCTATGTCTCCCTTGGCATCCCATCCAAACATGTGCTATGTCTCCCTTGGCATCCCATCCAAACGTGTGCTATGTCTCTCTTGGCATCCCATCCAAACGTGTGCTATGTCTCTCTTGGCATCCCATCCAAACGTGTGCTATGTCTCCCTTGGCATCCCATCCAAACATGTGCTATGTCTCTCTTGGCATCCCATCCAAACGTGTGCTATGTCTCCCTTGGCATCCCATCCAAACGTGTGCTATGTCTCCCTTGGCATCCCATCCAAACGTGTGCTATGTCTCTCTTGGCATCCCATCCAAACGTGTGCTATGTCTCCCTTGGCATCCCATCCAAACGTGTGCTATGTCTCCCTTGGCATCCCATCCAAACATGTGCTATGTCTCCCTTGGCATCCCATCCAAACATGTGCTATGTCTCCCTTGGCATCCCATCCAAACATGTGCTATGTCTCCCTTGGCATCCCATCCAAACATGTGCTATGTCTCCCTTGGCATCCCATCCAAACATGTGCTATGTCTCCCTTGGCATCCCATCCAAACATGTGCTATGTCTCCCTTGGCATCCCATCCAAACATGTGCTATGTCTCCCTTGGCATCCCATCCAAACATGTGCTATGTCTCCCTTGGCATCCCATCCAAACATGTGCTATGTCTCCCTTGGCATCCCATCCAAACATGTGCTATGTCTCTCTTGGCATCCCATCCAAACGTGTGCTATGTCTCCCTTGGCATCCCATCCAAACATGTGCTATGTCTCCCTTGGCATCCCATCCAAACATGTGCTATGTCTCCCTTGGCATCCCATCCAAACATGTGCTATGTCTCCCTTGGCATCCCATCCAAACGTGTGCTATGTCTCTCTTGGCATCCCATCCAAACGTGTGCTATGTCTCCCTTGGCATCCCATCCAAACGTGTGCTATGTCTCCCTTGGCATCCCATCCAAACGTGTGCTATGTCTCCCTTGGCATCCCATCCAAACATGTGCTATGTCTCCCTTGGCATCCCATCCAAACATGTGCTATGTCTCCCTTGGCATCCCATCCAAACATGTGCTATGTCTCCCTTGGCATCCCATCCAAACATGTGCTATGTCTCTCTTGGCATCCCATCCAAACGTGTGCTATGTCTCCCTTGGCATCCCATCCAAACGTGTGCTATGTCTCCCTTGGCATCCCATCCAAACGTGTGCTATGTCTCTCTTGGCATCCCATCCAAACGTGTGCTATGTCTCCCTTGGCATCCCATCCAAACGTGTGCTATGTCTCCCTTGGCATCCCATCCAAACATGTGCTATGTCTCCCTTGGCATCCCATCCAAACATGTGCTATGTCTCCCTTGGCATCCCATCCAAACATGTGCTATGTCTCCCTTGGCATCCCATCCAAACATGTGCTATGTCTCCCTTGGCATCCCATCCAAACATGTGCTATGTCTCCCTTGGCATCCCATCCAAACATGTGCTATGTCTCTCTTGGCATCCCATCCAAACATGTGCTATGTCTCCCTTGGCATCCCATCCAAACGTGTGCTATGTCTCCCTTGGCATCCCATCCAAACATGTGCTATGTCTCCCTTGGCATCCCATCCAAACATGTGCTATGTCTCCCTTGGCATCCCATCCAAACATGTGCTATGTCTCCCTTGGCATCCCATCCAAACATGTGCTATGTCTCCCTTGGCATCCCATCCAAACATGTGCTATGTCTCCCTTGGCATCCCATCCAAACATGTGCTATGTCTCTCTTGGCATCCCATCCAAACATGTGCTATGTCTCCCTTGGCATCCCATCCAAACGTGTGCTATGTCTCCCTTGGCATCCCATCCAAACATGTGCTATGTCTCTCTTGGCATCCCATCCAAACGTGTGCTATGTCTCCCTTGGCATCCCATCCAAACATGTGCTATGTCTCCCTTGGCATCCCATCCAAACGTGTGCTATGTCTCTCTTGGCATCCCATCCAAACGTGTGCTATGTCTCCCTTGGCATCCCATCCAAACGTGTGCTATGTCTCCCTTGGCATCCCATCCAAACGTGTGCTATGTCTCCCTTGGCATCCCATCCAAACGTGTGCTATGTCTCTCTTGGCATCCCATCCAAACGTGTGCTATGTCTCTCTTGGCATCCCATCCAAACGTGTGCTATGTCTCCCTTGGCATCCCATCCAAACGTGTGCTATGTCTCACTTGGCATCCCATCCAAACGTGTGCTATGTCTCTCTTGGCATCCCATCCAAACGTGTGCTATGTCTCTCTTGGCATCCCATCCAAACGTGTGCTATGTCTCACTTGGCATCCCATCCAAACGTGTGCTATGTCTCCCTTGGCATCCCATCCAAACGTGTGCTATGTCTCTCTTGGCATCCCATCCAAACGTGTGCTATGTCTCTCTTGGCATCCCATCCAAACGTGTGCTATGTCTCACTTGGCATCCCATCCAAACGTGTGCTATGTCTCCCTTGGCATCCCATCCAAACGTGTGCTATGTCTCTCTTGGCATCCCATCCAAACGTGTGCTATGTCTCTCTTGGCATCCCATCCAAACGTGTGCTATGTCTCTCTTGGCATCCCATCCAAACGTGTGCTATGTCTCTCTTGGCATCCCATCCAAACATGTGCTATGTCTCTCTTGGCATCCCATCCAAACGTGTGCTATGTCTCACTTGGCATCCCATCCAAACGTGTGCTATGTCTCACTTGGCATCCCATCCAAACGTGTGCTATGTCTCTCTTGGCATCCCATCCAAACGTGTGCTATGTCTCTCTTGGCATCCCATCCAAACGTGTGCTATGTCTCCCTTGGCATCCCATCCAAACGTGTGCTATGTCTCCCTTGGCATCCCATCCAAACGTGTGCTATGTCTCTCTTGGCATCCCATCCAAACGTGTGCTATGTCTCTCTTGGCATCCCATCCAAACGTGTGCTATGTCTCACTTGGCATCCCATCCAAACGTGTGCTATGTCTCCCTTGGCATCCCATCCAAACGTGTGCTATGTCTCTCTTGGCATCCCATCCAAACGTGTGCTATGTCTCTCTTGGCATCCCATCCAAACGTGTGCTATGTCTCTCTTGGCATCCCATCCAAACGTGTGCTATGTCTCTCTTGGCATCCCATCCAAACATGTGCTATGTCTCTCTTGGCATCCCATCCAAACGTGTGCTATGTCTCTCTTGGCATCCCATCCAAACATGTGCTATGTCTCTCTTGGCATCCCATCCAAACGTGTGCTATGTCTCTCTTGGCATCCCATCCAAACGTGTGCTATGTCTCCCTTGGCATCCCATCCAAAGATGTGCTACGTCTCCCTTGGCATCCCATCCAAACGTGTGCTATGTCTCCCTTGGCATCCCATCCAAACGTGTGCTATGTCTCCCTTGGCATCCCATCCAAAGATGTGCTACGTCTCCCTTGGCATCCCATCCAAAGATGTGCTACGTCTCCCTTGGCATCCCATCCAAACGTGTGCTATGTCTCCCTTGGCATCCCATCCAAACGTGTGCTATGTCTCCCTTGGCATCCCATCCAAACATGTGCTATGTCTCTCTTGGCATCCCATCCAAACGTGTGCTATGTCTCTCTTGGCATCCCATCCAAACGTGTGCTACGTCTCCCTTGGCATCCCATCCAAAGATGTGCTACGTCTCCCTTGGCATCCCATCCAAACGTGTGCTATGTCTCCCTTGGCATCCCATCCAAACGTGTGCTATGTCTCTCTTGGCATCCCATCCAAACGTGTGCTATGTCTCCCTTGGCATCCCATCCAAACGTGTGCTATGTCTCCCTTGGCATCCCATCCAAACATGTGCTATGTCTCTCTTGGCATCCCATCCAAACGTGTGCTATGTCTCCCTTGGCATCCCATCCAAACGTGTGCTATGTCTCTCTTGGCATCCCATCCAAACGTGTGCTATGTCTCTCTTGGCATCCCATCCAAACGTGTGCTATGTCTCCCTTGGCATCCCATCCAAAGATGTGCTACATCTCCCTTGGCATCCCATCCAAACATGTGCTATGTCTCCCTTGGCATCCCATCCAAACGTGTGCTATGTCTCCCTTGGCATCCCATCCAAACATGTGCTATGTCTCTCTTGGCATCCCATCCAAACGTGTGCTATGTCTCTCTTGGCATCCCATCCAAACGTGTGCTATGTCTCCCTTGGCATCCCATCCAAACATGTGCTATGTCTCTCTGGGCATCCCATCCAAACGTGTGCTATGTCTCCCTTGGCATCCCATCCAAAGATGTGCTACGTCTCCCTTGGCATCCCATCCAAACATGTGCTATGTCTCCCTTGGCATCCAATTCAAAGATGTGCTACATCTCCCTTGGCATCCCATCCAAACATGTGCTATATCTCCCTTGGCATCCAAGTCAAAGATGTGCTACGTCTCCCTTGGCATCCCATCCAAAGATGTGCTACGTCTCCCTTGGCATCCCATCCAAACATGTGCTATATCTCCCTTGGCATCCAAGTCAAAGATGTGCTACGTCTCCCTTAGCATCCCATCCAAAGATGTGCTACGTCTCCCTTGGCATCCCATCCAAACATGTGCTATATCTCCCTTGGCATCCAATTCAAAGATGTGCTACGTCTCCCTTGGCATCCCATCCAAAGATGTGCTACGTCTCCCTTGGCATCCCATCCAAACATGTGCTACGTCTCCCTTGGCATCCCATCCAAACATGTGCTACGTCTCCCTTGGAATCCCATCCAAACATGTGCTATATCTCCCTTGGCATCCAATTCAAAGATGTGCTACGTCTCCCTTGGCATCCCATCCAAAGATGTGCTACGTCTCCCTTGGCATCCCATCCAAAGATGTGCTACGTCTCCCTTGGCATCCCATCCAAACATGTGCTATGTCTCCCTTGGCATCCAATTCAAAGGTGTGCTATGGCTCCTTTGCCATCCTATTCAAAAGTGTGCTATGTCATCCAAAGATGTGCTACGTCTCCCTTGGCATCCCATCCAAAGATGTGCTACGTCTCCCTTGGCATCCCATCCAAACATGTGCTATGTCTCCCTTGGCATCCAATTCAAAGGTGTGCTATGGCTCCTTTGCCATCCTATTCAAAAGTGTGCTATGTCATCCAAAGATGTGCTACGTCTCCATTGGCATCCCATCCAAAGATGTGCTACGTCTCCCTTGGCATCCCATCCAAAGATGTGCTACGTCTCCATTGGCATCCCATCCAAAGATGTGCTACGTCTCCCTTGGCATCCCATCCAAAGATGTGCTACGTCTCCCTTGGCATCCCATCCAAAGATGTGCTACGTCTCCCTTGGCATCCCATCCAAACATGTGCTATATCTCCCTTGGCATCCAATTCAAAGTTGTGCTACGTCTCCCTTGGCATCCCATCCAAACATGTGCTATGTCTCCCTTGGCATCCAATTCAAAGATGTGCTATGGCTCCTTTGCCATCCTATTCAAAAGTGTGCTATGTCATCCAAAGATGTGCTACGTCTCCATTGGCATCCCATCCAAAGATGTGCTACGTCTCCCTTGGCATCCCATCCAAAGATGTGCTACGTCTCCCTTGGCATCCCATCCAAAGATGTGCTACGTCTCCCTTGGCATCCCATCCAAACATGTGCTATATCTCCCTTGGCATCCAATTCAAAGTTGTGCTACGTCTCCCTTGGCATCCCATCCAAACATGTGCTATGTCTCCCTTGGCATCCAATTCAAAGGTGTGCTATGGCTCCTTTGCCATCCTATTCAAAAGTGTGCTATGTCATCCAAAGATGTGCTACGTCTCCCTTGGCATCCCATCCAAAGGTGCATTATTTCTCCTTTGGCATTCCCCCTAAACATGCGCTATGCCATCCAAAGATGTGCTATGTCTCCCTCGACATCCCATCCAAGGGTGTGCTATGTCTCCTTTAGTATCCCACTTAAAGATGCATTAGCTCTCCCTTGGCATCCCATCCAAAAGTGCACCACGTCATCCAAAGGTGTGCTACGTCTCCCTTGGCATCCCATCCAAAGGTGCGCTATGTCTCCCTCGGCATCAGCGATCGTGAGTCTTCGGCACGCCAATGCCAATCTATTTTATCCTCTGACATTTCTCTTGGATTTTAGAAAAAGAAGGGGGAGGGAGGGAGGGAGGGGGAACCTCCACTCTATTCATTAAAATCCGGAGATAGTTCCCATGGCAACCCCGTAGTCATCTGGCATCCAGAAATATGCTCCGACTTCAGAAGAGATGCCACAAAATCGCATTGAAGCGGACAAGACAGGGCTCCAGAACCCCCTCTTGTTACGCCTCTCTTCCTTGGGCCTGTTTAATACCATTGTGTGGAGACGTGGTGTTAAAGTGGTGCCAAACTGCATTCATTTTACAGTGTAGGTGCACCCACTAGGTTTGACTGAATATATTGGATACCTAATGTACTTTTTTGTGCTTTATTAGAGGCCACTCCACATTATACTATTGGATATCCTGTTATCCCAGCACTAGGATGGACTAGATGGGCTTTGGAACCCCTAAAATACCATATATACTCGAGTATAAGCCGACCCGAATATAAGCTATTATATATATACTATTGGATAACCTCTTATCCCAGCACTAGGATGGACTAGATGGGCTTTGGAACCCCTTTGGATTTTGCAGCTCTACAGTAAAATACCGTATATACCCGAGTATAAGCCGACCCGAATATAAGCTATTATATATATACTATTGGATATCCTCTTATCCCGGCACTAGGATGGACTAGATGGGCTTTGGAACCCCTTTGGATTTTGCAGCTCTACAGTAAAATACCGTATATACTCGAGTATAAGCCAACCCGAATATAAGCTATTATATATATACTATTGGATATCCTCTTATCCCAGCACTAGGATGGACTAGATGGGCTTTGGAACACCTTTGGATTTTGCAGCTATACTCGAGTATAAGCCGACCCGAATGTAAGCTATTATATATATACTATTGGATATCCTGTTATCCCAGCACTAGGATGGACTAGATGGGCTTTGGAACCCCTTTGGATTTTGCAGCTCTACAGTAAAATACCGTATATACCCGAGTATAAGCCGACCTGAATATAAGCTATTATATATATACTATTGGATATCCTCTTATCCCAGCACTAGGATGGACTAGATGGGCTTTGGAACCCCTTTGGATTTTGCAGCTCTACAGTAAAATACCGTATATACCCGAGTATAAGCCGACCTGAATATAAGCTATTATATATATACTATTGGATATCCTCTTATCCCAGCACTAGGATGGACTAGATGGGCTTTGGAACCCCTTTGGATTTTGCAGCTCTACAGTAAAATACCGTATATACTCGAGTATAAGCCAACCCGAATATAAGCCGAGGCACTTAATTTTACCACAAAAAACTGGGAAAACATTGACTCCAGTATAAGCCAAGAGTGGTAAATTTCAGAAATAAAAACAGATACCAATAAAATTACATTAATTGAGGGATCAGTAGGTTAAATGTTTTTGAATATTTCCATAAAGCTCAATAATAATAATAATAATAATAAACTTTATTTTTATATCCCGCCCCATCTCGGGGACTCGGGGCAGCTCACAACAGGGACAAGCCCAAAACAACAACACAACATATTTGACAAAAACTTAAAACATTCCAACAATACACAACATAAAATAGTTAATAAATATTATAATAAATGAATAAATAAATAAAATACATTAAAATCCAAGCAGATAAAATCAGAGTAATTAAAAGTAAACCAGAGAAGACTGTCCAACTCTGATCAAACCATTATTCTCATTTTCTTCAATAAAATGTGTTTATGTATCCTTTTAATAATAATAGAGTAAAATAATACATGTACAGTAGAGTCTCGCTTATCCATTGTAAACGGGCCAGCAGAACATTGGATAAGTGAATATGTTCGATAATAAGGAGAGATTAAGGAAAAGCCTATTAAACATCAATTAGGTTATGATTTTACAAATAAAGCACCAAAACATCATGTTATACAACAAATTTGACAGAAAAAGTAGTTCAATACGCAGTAATGTTATGTTGTAATTACTGTATTTATGAATTTAGCACCAAAATATCATGATGTATTGAAAACATTGACTACAAAAATGCCTTGGATAATCCAGAAAGTTGGATAAGCGAGTATTGAATATGTGAGACTCTACTGTAATTATTATTATTATTATTATTATTATTATTATTATTATTATTATTATTATTATGACACAGCAAACAAGATAAATATGCTGGATTTCGTATCACAAAACCACAAGTCGAACACTTCCCAAGTGTCTAGGACTGTGTGATGTATTTTCGGATGATGCGTGCAGATCCCAGCAGGGTGGCCTTTTGCAGTTGGCAGATCGTAATTTTGTCAATGTCTATTGTTTCCAAATGCCGGCTGAGATCTTTTGGCACGGCACCCAGTGTGCCCATCACCACCGGGACCACCTGCACTGGTTTCTGCCAGAGTCTTTGAAGTTCAATCTTGAGGTCCTGAGAACGGCTGAGTTTTTCCTGTTGTTTTTCGTCAATGCGACTGTCACCCCGGGACATCAAACATTTTTCTTTTCCACAACTGTGATGTCTGGTGTGTTGTGTTCCAGAACTTTGTCAGTCTGGATGCGGAAGTCCCACAGTATCTTTGCGTGCTCATTTTCCAATACTTTTGCAGGTTTGTGATCCCACCAGTTCTTTGCTGCTGGGAGGTGGTACTTGAGGCATAAGTTCCAATGAATCATTTGGGCCACATAGTTGTGCCTCGGTTTGTAGTCTGTCTGTGCGATTTTCTTACAGCAGCTGAGGAGATGATCAAAGAAAAATAATAATAATAATAATAATTATTATTATTATTATTATTATTATTATTATTATTATTTTATTATGACACAGCAAACAAGATAGATATGCTGGATTTCATATCACAAAATCACAAGTCGAACACTTCCCAAGTGTCTAGGACTGTGTGATGTATTATTATTATTATTATTATTATTATTATTATTATTATTATTACAGGAAAATAATACATGTAATAATAAATAGAGGAAAATAATAAATGCAATAATAATAATATCAGAGTGAAATAATAAATGTAGTAATAATAATAAAAAAATAGAGTAAAATAAATGTAATAGTAGCAACAATAATAGAGAAAAATAATAAATGTAATCATGTCAATAATAATAGAGAAAAATAATAAATGTACCATATATTCTCGAGTATAAGCTGACCCAAATATAAGCCAACCAGGACCCTCACCCGAGTATAAGCCGAGGGGGGCTTTTTCAGTCTTAAAAAAGGGGCTGAAAAACTAGGCTTATACAGTAGAGTCTCACTTATCCAACAGTCACTTATCCAACGTTCTGGATTATCCAACGCATTTTGTAGTCAATGTTTTCAATGCATTGTGATATTTTGGTGCTAAATTCCTAAATACAGTAATTACTACATAGCATTAATGTGTAATGAACTACTTTTTCTGTCAAATTTGTTGTCTAACATGATGTTTTGGTGCTTAATTTGTAAAATCATAACCTAATTTGGTGTTTAATAGGCTTTTTCTTAATCTCTCCTTATTATCCAACATATCCGCTTAATGTTCTGCTGGCCCGTTTATGTTGGACAAGTGAGACTCAACTGTACTCGAGTATATACAGTAATTCTAAGGAACTTTGCAATGTCCCTGGTGTCCAAATACAAGGCGTCGTTCCAAAACAGAGCATGAGTTGGTGCAGAAGACCTTTAGATTCCCATATGCCACTTATTTGCATTACTTTGGGGTCTGCCAATGGATTTCTGTGGCATTTGTGGAGTGGGGGGATGGACATGGATCTCAAACTTTGCCTGCGATCCCTGTCTTTCTAAATGCAGCTCCGCTCCGGATATCTCCCTCCTGCCTTGCCTTGAAGAGCACCCACCAGCACCCAGGTTCCTAAGCAACTCTCTTCGTTGTGGGTGGGAATGGTTTCGACGGAGCACTCTCTCTTCGCTATAAATGAGCGCAAAGTGGGAGGGATTGGGGGAATGGGCTTTGGGGGTGGGCAGGTACCCCCCAAAACCCTTCCACTTTCCTGCCTTGGTGCCAATAATGGAGAGCCCCTTGTCCGACTCCGAACCCTACTCTGCCAATGGCATCATCCTTGCGTTCGTCTACATTACAGGAACTAAGCATTAAGGTATCAGAGAAAAGGTGAAAGGAAAAGGGTGCGTCGCAAAAAGGAGTTGGACTAGATGACATTTGGGTTCCCTTTCCAACTCTAGTGGAACACAGACCAGTGTGCCCATCACCACCGGGACCACCTGCACTGGTTTCTGCCAGAGTCTTTGCAGTTCAATCTTGAGGTCCTAATAGCGGCTGAGTTTTTCCTGTTGTTTTTCGTCAATGCGACTGTCACCTGGGATGGCGACATCAGTGATCCAAACCTTTTTCTTTTCCACAACTGTGATGTCTGGTGTGTTGTGTTCCAGAACTTTGTCAGTCTGGATTCGGAAGTCCCACAGTATCTTTGCGTGCTCATTTCCCAATACTTTTGCAGGTTTGTGATCCCACCAGTTCTTTGCTGCTGGGAGGTGGTACGTGAGGCATAAGTTCCAAGGAATCATTTGGGCCACATAGTTGTGCCTCTGTTTGTAGTCTGTCTGTGCAATTTTCTTACAGCAGCTGAGGAGATGATCCATGGTTTCGTCAGTTTCCTTGCAGAGTCTGCATTTTGGGTCATCAGCTGATTTTTCGATCTTGGCCTGAATTGCCTTTGTCCTGATGTCTTGCTCCTGGGCTGCAAGGATCAGGCCTTCTGTCTCCTTCTTCAGGGTCCCATTCGTGAGCCAGAGCCAGGTCTTCTCCTTATCAGCTTTTCCTTCCATTTTGTCAAGGAACTTTCCATGCAATGTTTTGTTGCGCCAGCTGTCAGCTCTAGTTTGTAGTGCGCTTTTCTTGTACTGATTTTTTTTGTCTGCTGTGCTTTGAGGAGTTTCTGATTTTTGACTTCAATCAAAGCAGGTTCTTCACTTTGCTTTACATATTTTGCCAGGGCATGTTCTCCTTATTCTTATTCTTATTATTGACACAATGACATTGTATGACACAGCAAAGAAGATAGATATGCTGTTTGCTGTTTCATACAATGTTGTTGTGTCAATAATGATAATAATAATAATAATAATGAAAGATACCCACCCAACCTCATTATTATTATTATTATTATTATTATTATTATTATTATTATTATTATTATTTGGGACTACTTTAGTCGTGCATCCCTGCCTGGCAGAAGGGGGTTAGACTAGATGACCTTTGGGCACATCTTCCAACTATAGTGGAAATAGACTGAACATATTCTGCCAGGGCATGTTCTTCTTCTTTGACTGCTTGTTTTACTTGCAAGAGTCCTCTGCCCCCTGATCTTCTAGGCAGATACAGCCGGTCAACATCACTGTGAGGGTGCAGTGAATGATGAATGGTCATGAGTTTTCTTGTTTTTCTGTCCAAATTGTCCAGTTCCACCTGTGTCCAGTTTATAATGCCAGCAGTATATCTTATGACAAGTATGGCCCAGGTGTTTATGGCCTTGATGGTGTTGCCTCCATTGAGCTTGCTTTTGAGAATTTTTTGTGTGTATTCTTTACTGACCACAGTTTTCACATGTTCATGCTTGATGTTGTACAGCTGTAATATGCCCAGATATTTATAGGCCTCTGGCTGGTGACACTTTGTTGTTTGGCCATCAGGCATATTTATGCCCTCACTTTCAATGATTTTTCCCTTCTTCAATGCCACGGTTGAACATTTGTCCAAACCAAACTCCATGTTGATATCAGTGTTAAAAATTCGGACAGTGTTAGTCAGAGACTGGATTTCAGTTTCCGTTTTCCCATACAGCTTCAGGTCATCCATGTACATCAGATGCGAAATTTTGTCAAGGAACTTTCCATGCAGTGTTTGTTGTGCCAGCTCTCAGCTCTAGTTTGTAGTGTGGTTTTCTTGTACTGTTTTTTTGTCTGCTATGCTTTGAGGAGTTTCTGATTTTTGACTTCAGTCAAAGCAGTGGAAATGGACTGACCAAGAGAGATAGGGGATCTTCAAGAGAGGTTGGGTGTGCTTTAGTTTTCTAACCTTCTGTGGCTTCCTTCTGTTGCTTTGATGCACCAAAGCAACTCGGATCGGCCGTTCATTATCCCAATATCTCTCCCCGGTTTGACAACCCTTCCCACTCGCAGATGCCGTCTCCTGACAGCTGGCAACCATCTTGGCTCATAGAGGACCCCGGGGGCAACTGAAAAAGAAGGCGGCCTGGCACCTTCCTTGGGCCCGGTGACCCCAGCTCCCTGTCAGGTCAAATCACGGATCCTGGCATCAAAGAAGTCCCAAAAGGGAGGAGTACATCATTGGTATCCCAACGGAGCTCAGTTTCAGGAGCATCCAAAAGGCCACAGTTGAAGGAGTGTTTCAGGGCAAACCCTATCCAGAGAAATAGCTTTGCACTTGGTTGCATCCCTATTGCAATCCGTATATACTCAAGTATAAGCCGACCCGTATATAAGCCGAGGCACCTAATTTTACCACAAAAAAACTGGGATAACATTGACTCCAGTATAAGCCGAGGGGGGTAAATTTCAGAAATAAAAATAGATGCCAATAAAATTACATCAATTGAGGCATCAGTGGGTTAAATGTTTTTGAATATTTATTTACATAAAATTCTAATTTAAGATAATACTGTTTGACTTTGATTGTGTTTTCCATTTTGGCAGAAAGGGGTTGGGCTTCCGACAATAACTGTATGATTTTATGTTTCTGCTATACGATATACTTCTCCTTGGGAGTCTGGTGAGGTCTCCTTCTCCGGAGACGGAATGGCCATCTGTCGGGAGTGCTTCAATGGTGCCTTCATGTTTAGGAGAATTGGGTCAGGCTGGATGGCCTTTGCGGGTCCCTTCCAACAATAACATTTGTTTCTGCTAAATGATATACTTCTCCTTGGGAGTCTGGTGACGTCTCCTTCTCTGGAGACGGAATGGCCATCTGACGGGAGTGCTTGAATGGTGCCTTCCTGTTTAGCAGAATTGGGTCAGGCTGGATGGCCTTTGTGGGTCCCTTTCGACAATAACATTGTATGATTTTATATTTCTACTATATGATATATTTCTCCTTGGGAGTCTGGGAGGTTTCCTTCTCTGGAGACTGAATGGCCATCTGTCGGGAGTGCTTGAATGGTGCCTTCCTGTTTAGCAGAATTGGGTCAGGCTGGATGGCCTTTGTGGGTCCCTTCTGACAATAACATTGTATGATTTTATGTTTCTGCTAAATGATATACTTCTCCTTGGGAGTCTGGTGAGGTCTCCTTCTCTGGAGACTGAATGGCCATCTGTCGGGAGTGCTTGAATGGTGCCTTCCTGTTTAGCAGAATTGGGTCAGGCTGGATGGCCTTTGTGGGTCCCTTTCGACAATAACATTGTATGATTTTATATTTCTACTATATGATATATTTCTCCTTGGGAGTCTGGGAGGTTTCCTTCTCTAGAGACTGAATGGCCATCTGTCGGGAGTGCTTGAATTGTGCCTTCCTGTTTAGCAGAATTGGGTCAGGCTGGATGGTCTTTGGGGTCCCTTCAAACGTGGGGATTCTATGGAAGTACAACTAAAACCTGACCTTCTTCCTCTTGCATAAAATTGGGCATAAAGTGGTGCTTTCCTCCAGTTCCCCAGTGCATGAGCAGAGTTCCTAATGGATCAGGGTGGCGCAAATTCTTGTATGCACATAAAGTCAGCATTCAGCAGGAAAGCAAGTGGCTTCCGATATATATACTCCATAAGCAAAAATATAATATCCCGCGCAAGTGTTTTGACACCATTAAATATTATGCAATTCTATCAAAACTTTTAAAACATGTATAGGATGTATAGTAAAGGATGAAAAAGCCGCACAACTATTAAAAAATCCCAACCCCGCTGCCTCCGCGTATGAATCATTTCCAGGAGATGCCTCCATTGAGATGGAGTGGGATCCGCTGACGGTTTGCCGCTCCATCTCTCGCCCTCCGTGGCAGTTTGAGAGGTGCCAAACTGCATCGATTCCACTACAAGGGTTGAATGAAAAGTAATGCCTCCACCTTCGTAACTACTCAACAGATGGCAGTTCTGGGCTGCAGCAGGGACTGGCTTGTTCAGTAGACTCTCCTCTACAGTTCCATTTGGCGGGAGGCCTTAGCATTGAATGGTTGTGTTGTTAAAGAGCGAAGTATGGAACCCTGCACAGACAGGGAAGCCTTAGCATTGAACGGTTGTGTTGTTAAAGAGCGAAGTATGGAACCCTGCGCAGACGGGGAAGCTTTAGCATTGAACGGTTGTGTTGTTAAAGTGCGAAGTATGGAACCCTGCGCAGACGGGGAAGCCTTAGCATTGAACGGTTGTGTTGTTAAAGAGCGAAGTATGGAACCCTGCGCAGACGGGGAAGCTTTAGCATTGAACGGTTGTGTTGTTAAAGAGCGAAGTATGGAACCCTGCGCAGACGGAGAAGCCTTAGCATTGAACGGTTGTGTTGTTAAAGAGCGAAGTATGGAACCCTGCGCAGACGGAGAAGCCTTAGCATTGAACGGTTGTGTTGTTAAAGAGCGAAGTATGGAACCCTGCGCAGACGGAGAAGCCTTAGCATTGAACGGTTGTGTTGTTAAAGAGCGAAGTATGGAACCCTGCGCAGACGGAGAAGCCTTAGCATTGAACGGTTGTGTTGTTAAAGAGCGAAGTATGGAACCCTGCGCAGACGGGGAAGCCTTAGCATTGAACGGTTGTGTTGTTAAAGTGCGAAGTATGGAACCCTGCGCAGACGGGGAAGCCTTAGCATTGAACGGTTGTGTTGTTAAAGAGCGAAGTATGGAACCCTGCGCAGACGGGGAAGCTTTAGCATTGAACGGTTGTGTTGTTAAAGAGCGAAGTATGGAACCCTGTGCAGACGGGGAAGCTTTAGCATTGAATGGTTGTGTTGTTAAAGAGCAAAGTATGGAACCCTGCGCAGACGGAGAAGCCTTAGCATTGAACGGTTGTGTTGTTAAAGAGCAAAGTATGGAACCCTGCGCAGACGGGGAAGCCTTAGCATTGAACGGTTGTGTTGTTAAAGAGCGAAGTATGGAACCCTGCGCAGACGGAGAAGCCTTAGCATTGAACGGTTGTGTTGTTAAAGAGCAAAGTATGGAACCCTGCGCAGATGGGGAAGCCTTAGCATTGAACGGTTGTGTTGTTAAAGAGCAAAGTATGGAACCCTGCGCAGACGGGGAAGCCTTAGCATTGAACGGTTGTGTTGTTAAAGAGCAAAGTATGGAACCCTGCGCAGACGGAGAAGCCTTAGCATTGAACGGTTGTGTTGTTAAAGAGCAAAGTATGGAACCCTGCGCAGACAGGGAAGCCTTAGCATTGAACGGTTGTGTTGTTAAAGTGCAAAGTATGGAACCCTGCACAGACGGTCAGGCAATGCGACTTAAGCAACGTGCAGTCACTGAAGGTGTCACCTCAAAGGAGATTCCTCAGAGAATGCAAGCTGTTTGTGGTGATTGTGTTGATGTGTGTCCTGTGCATCGTTGGGCGAGTAAGTTTAAAGATGTTGAGATGGGAACATCTGACTTGCGTGACAAACAAAGAGCTGGACGTCCTGTGACAACAACCACCGAGTTTCAGAAGCAAAAGGTTGACAGATTGATTCAGGATGATCGTCGTGTCACTCAAAGAGAAATTTCAAGCGTAATCGGTGTTTCAGCAGAACGTGTGGGTCACATTATGGCCTTGCCTGACTATCGCAAGATCTGTGCACGATGGGTACTGTGAGATGTTGGTTGGGGAAACCGAGTGTCGACTGCTTTCGTGACGGCTTCAGAAAACTTGTTCATCTTTGGCAGAAATGTATCCAATTGTCCGGTGATTATGTGGGAAAGTGAATAGTGGGAATTAAAGAGCACATTCTTTTTTCTTTCTTTTTTTTACATTTTATTTATAGTTTTCCAAATACATAAAAAGTGTGGGAACAAATACAATAAGTAGAAAAAAAGAAAAAGGAAAAAAAATAAGAAAAAAATGTATACACATATATGTCTATGAGTATATTTGTATATATATATATATTGACGGGTACCCACTCCCTACCCTTCCAGATCCTCTGCATAGCTAAATCAGTTTCGTGCTCTTCTGAGCATTGTGACTGCCAATGCCATTGTTACTTATGAGCCAACGATTGTTCTTAAACATGTCCAATCTGTTTTTTTCCTTGGCTGGTTGCTCTGTGAGATTGTTTGTGTTAGTAGGTCCATGTTTCTTATCTCTAAAAGTTTCAGCATCCATTTCTCCATTGTAGGAATTTCTTGCGTCTTCCATATTTTTGCTAGGCATATCCTTGCCGCCGTAACCATGTATATAAAAAGTCTTTCCGTGTTGGAGTCCATCTGAAAGTCCGTTATTCCTAGCAGGAAATATTCTGGTTTTATATCAAAAGATCTTTTTAGTATTTTCTCCATTTCTTTATGAATATCTTGCCATTACTTTTTGACTTTTTTACACCTCCACCACATATGTATAAAATCGCCCTTGTGTTTCCCACATTTCCAACATTTCCCATCAGCTTTCCCTTTGCTGAATTTCGCTAATCTTACTGGCGGCAACTACCACCTATTAAAATAGCTTATACCAGTTCTCTTTTAGTTCCGCCGCATATGTAAATTTCAGTTCAAATCAAATTCCAAATTTATTTGTAAATTTCAGTTTCTTCCTCCATACTTTTTCCCACTCTGAGAGATTTATCGAATGTCCTACGTCCCTTGCCCATTTTATCATTGTCTCTTTGACTATTACCTCTTCTGTGTCCCATTCTAACAACTGTTGGTATAGTATCTTTATTATCTTTGTTTCCATTTTAAGTATTCTATCCCAACTTGTTTCTTTTCTTTCAAAACCTATCTTTTTATCTGCTTTAAAGCTTTCCGTCATTTGCCAATAGTTCAATCATGTAATGGTAGGTTCCATTTGTTTTATCTCCACATGTGTCTTGAGGGTTATTTCTTGATGTCCCAATTTAAGCATTTGTTTGTACGTCAACCATTTTTCTCTTGGCAACTCTCTCATGTGTTCTGCCTCCAACGGAGAGAACCAAAGTGGTACATGTTACGGGTTTGTAGAAAAACAAACTGCGTGCAGTCCTGTCCAGACTTATCCAGTCCTTTGTTGTATCCTCAATGAGCAAAAGAAAAACAAGCCACGAAAATGGAAGAGAAAATCAAAATTTACTCTTAAGTAGCAGAGTCAAAAATCATAATAAAACTTCCAGCAACAAAACTCACATAAAGTCTCTGGCTTTAAATTAAATTCATGCATCTTCATAGTAGGCTCTCAGCAAGCATTCAGTAAGTCCCCAGTAAGTCCCCAAAAGACATTACAAACATTTCCCAGATATACCCCATTCAGGGAGTGGCTCAAGCCTGTTAGCCCTGATTGTTCCAATTACTCAACCATGAGTTGTAATTAACCAGGTGTTTTTCTCTTAACACACACTTACACAAGTAGTGATCCCACAGAAAATTAGTCACATACATGCATATACAGTAATAGTACATTCTAAGGATTATTTCTGCGTTTGATTTATTAAAATATTCCCATCCAAACCCAAGTAACGAAGGCGGAGGCATTACTTTTCATTCAACCCTCGTCTTTCTTTATTTCTACAAACAATCACAATTTTTGCCTGCTTGTGTCCTGGGTTCGAGAAAGGGTTAACGCAAGGAGTGCATGGATGGAAACAAGTCAGCAATGTGAATTCAAGGGAACTGAGCTGGATGCAAAAGGCGAGAGGCAGGAGAAGTCACATTAAAAAAGAGATCCGCTTCCCGGAATGTATGAGAGAACGAGAGAGAGTGAGTTCATGCGGAGGGAAGCAGCTCCCCTGATCATCTTGCATCCTTTCCACCACAATCTGGTCATCTGCATCCCTCACTGAAAGTCATCATTAAGTGGCTGGATTCGAACCCTGGCCCAGGGGATAATGGATTGTCCCTATTGAGACCCATTGGATACCTGTCACTCATGTCAGAAACAAGTCAGTGCCATTCCACCTTCTTAGATGCCACTCCGACAACTAATAAATGTGTTTCCAAATGCAAAACATTACACGAAGCTGGGTTGCTGTGAGTTTTTTGGGTTGTATGACCATGTTCTAGTCCAGGGGTCCCCAAACTAAGGCCTGGGGGCCGGATGCGGCCCTCCGAGTTCATTTACCTGGCCCCCGCCCTCAATTTTATAATATAATATATTGTATATACATATAATATTGATAATAATATTATAATGTAATACAATATAACACTAATAATACCATGAAATAATATTAATTATATATTCTATATTACATATAATATTACTAATAATATTACAGTATAGTGGTATAGTTCAATATAGTAATATATAATGCTAATATTGTGCTATGCTAATAATGTAATATATTGTATGTACATATAATTTGCAAGCCACTCTGAGTCCCCTTTGGGGTGAGAAGGCTGTGATACAAATGTAGTAAATAAATGCAGTAAATAAATAAATAAATAATAAATACATTTTAGACTTAGGCTTGCCCAAAGTCTGAAATGACTTGAAGGCACACAACAACAACAACAACAATCCTAATTAACTTGACTATTGGAATTTGCATCGGAATTTGTTTGTATTTTTTTTCCCAAATGATAATCCGGCCCCTCAACAGTCTTCAAGGATTGTGGACCGGCCCTTGGCTTAAAAAGTTTGAGGACCCCTGTTCTAGTCGCATTCCCTCCTGGCGTTTTGCCTGCATCTGTGGCTGGCATCTTCAGAGGTCTGTTGGGAATGTATGTATGTATGTATTTATTTATTTACAGTATTTATATTCCACCCTTCTTTCTCACCCCGAAAGGGACTCAGGGCGGATCACAATGCACATATGCATGGCAAACATTCAGTGCCATTAGACATACGACATACAGTAGAGTCTCACTTATCCAACACTCACTTATCCAACGTTCTGGATTATCCAACGCTTTTTTGTAGTCAATGTTTTCAATACATTGTGATATTTTGGTGCTAAATTTGTAAATACAGTAATTACTATATAGCATTACTGCCTACTGAACTACTTTTTCTGTCAAATGTGTTGTCTAACATGATGTTTTGGCGCTTAATTTGTAAAATCATTTGATGTTTAATAGGCTTTTCCTTAACCTCTCCTTATTATCCAACATATTCGCTTATCCAACATTCTGCCGGCCCGTTTATGTTGGATAAGTGAGACTCTACTGTATTTATTATTATTATTATTATTATTATTATTATTATTATTATTATTATTATTGCATTTATTATTTTACACTATTTATTATTACATGTATTATTTTTCTGTATTTATTATTATTATTATTACATGTATTATTTTACTCCATTATAATTAAAAGGATACATAAGCACATTGACATTGAAGAAGATGAGAATAATGATTTAATCAGAGTTAGACAGTCTTATCTTAAATTTGAGCTTTATGTAAATATTCAAAAACATTTAACCTACTGATGCCTCATTTAATGTAATTTTATTGGTATCTATTTTTATTTCTGAAATTTACCACCCTCGGCTTATACTTGAGTCAATGTTTTCCCAGTTTTTTGTGGTAAAATTAGGTGCCCCGGCTTATATTCGGGTCGGCTTATACTTGAGTATATACGGTATATAGACAGACACAGAGGCAATTGAACATTTTCCAGCTTCCGGCTTCGTGAGGGTATGCTCAATTCCATCCAAAGGGGGAGCAGCCGCTTTACCGTCCACTTGTGACACCGAGTCCTTGGTGGAGTACTTCCTCGTTCTTCCGCATGCTGCGGGAGATTTTATGGCCTCGTAAATTAGTTAAATTAGCCTCCCTGCATAAAGCGGTACCTAAATTTCCTACTCGACAGATGCAACTGTCTTTCGGGCTGCAGAGGTCAACAGCAAGCTAGACTACTCTACTCCGACCTGGGTTGGCTTCAAACCCATGACATCTCTGTCTATAGTGATTTATTACAGCTGGCTACTAACCAGC
>NW_026943846.1:0-32500 GCF_035594765.1 Anolis carolinensis | reverse complement strand
AAACCTATTAGGATTTCAATGGAAAGTGTGGGCCTGCTACTGGCCAATGAGATAGTCAAGTTAATTAGATTGTTGTTGTTGTGTGCCTTCAAGTCATGTCAGACTTTGGCTGAGCCTAAGTCTAAAATTATTTATTTATTTACTGCATTTGTTTACTACATTTATATCCCACCCTTCTCACCCCGAAGGGGACTCAGAGCAGCTGTATGTATATACAATATATTATATTATTAGCATAACACAATGTTAGCATTATATATTACTATATTGAACTATACCACTATACTATTATATAATATGTAATATATAACATATAATTAATATTATTATATGGTATTACTATTAGTATTATATTGTATAACATAAGATTATTATCAATATTATATTTATATACAATATATTATATTATTAAAACTGATATAAAAATACTATATTATAAAACTGAGGGCGGGGGTCAAGTAAATTACCTTGGAGGGCTGCATCCGGCCCCCGGGCCTTAGTTTCGGGACCCCTGCAATATGGTGACCCTCTCCTAGGGTTTTCTAGGCATGGTTTATTCAGAAAATAATAATAATAATAATAATAATAATAATAATAATAATAATAATGTCAGCATTATTATTATTATTATTTATTGTATGACACAGCAAACAAGATAGATATGCTGGATTTCGTATCACAAAATCACAAGTCGAACACTTCCCAAGTGTCTAGGACTGTGTGATGTATTTTCCGATGATGCGTGCAGATCCCAGTGAGGTGGCCTTTTGCAGTTGTCAAACTGATTTATCTATATGAAACGTGCCTAAATTTCAATGGGGATTATATGAGATTGTAGTCTTGGAATGTGTCTTTCAGCTGCATATGGTAAATGATTTATCCTATACTTTGTCCTTTTTAAAATCCAAAACGTAACCTACTTTCTGGATAGCCCTCGTATATATTCTTCCTGACTTGCAAGGGCTTCTTTCCCTTTTCAAAACAATCCCTTGGTTAAGAGCAAGGGAGGCTTTGGAAAAGTAAACACTGATAAGGGAGGGTAAGATGAGAGATAAATATATCACATATTGATATATATGATATATCAGCTGCCAGCTTGACCTTGACCCGATTATAAGCCGGGGGAGGCTTTTTCAGCTCATAAAAAGGGCTGAAAAACTCGGCTTATCTTCGAGTATATACGGTATCTGCAGCTGAGGGAGTGTTTCTGCTATTGCTCTTCTCCATGGCTGAGAAAGTGTGACTTGCCCATGGGTACTCATTGGAATGCCATGGTTGAGTGGGGATTCGAACCCTGGTCCTGGTCCAATGCACAAAGCATTACATCAGGGGTCCTCAAACTTTTTAAGCTGAGGGCCGGTCCACAATCCTTCAGACTGTTGAGCGGCTGGATTATCATTTGGAAAAAAAAATACAAACAAATTCCGATGCACACTGCACATGTCTTATTTGTAGTGCAAAAACAACAACAACAACAATGAAAGAACAATCCAATATTTAAAAATAAAAATAATTTTAACCAACATACATTTATCAGGATTTCAATGGGAAGTGTGCTCTTGCCTCTGGCCAATGAGATAGTCAAGTTAATTAGGGTTGTTGTTGTTGTTGTTGTTGTTGTGTGCCTTCAAGTCATTTCAGACTTTGGGCGAGCCTAAGTCTAAAATGTATTTATTTATTATTTATTTATTTACTGCATTTATTTACTACATTTGTATCACACCCTTCTCGCCCCAAAGGGGACTCAGAGTGGCTTACAAATTATATGTACATACAATATATTATATTATTAGCATAGCACAATATTAGCATTATATATTACTTTATTGAACTATACCACTATACTGTAATATTATTAGTAATGTTATATGTAATATAGAATATATAATTAATATTATTATATGGTATTATTATTAGTGTTATATTGTATTACATTATAATATTATTATCAATATTATATATATATACAATATATTATATTATAAAACTGAGGGCAGGGGCCGGGTAAATGTCCTCGGAGGGCCGCATCCGGCCCCCGGGCCTTAGTTTGGGGACCCCTGCATTACATCCTTGGGCGATCCTCTCTTATGGTTTGTCATGGCCCTTTTCCGAGGCTGAGAGAGTGTGACTCACGCAAAGGCTACTCAGTGTGGCCCTGTGGCTGAGCCGGCTCCATCCCGACGCCTTCTCTTTCCTCCCCGCAGGCCTCAGCAACATCATTGGGATCATTGTTTACATCTCGGCCAACGCCGGGGACCCGGGGCAGAGCGACTCCAAGAAGAGCTACTCCTACGGCTGGTCCTTCTACTTCGGGGCCCTGTCCTTCATCATCGCGGAGATGGTGGGCGTGATCGCGGTGCACATGTACATCGAGAGGCACCGCCAGATGCGGGCCAAGTCCCACTCGGTGGCCCTGCTGAAGAAGTCGGCCTTCGCCCGGCTGCCCACCTACCGCTACCGCTTCCGGCGGAGGTCCAGCTCCCGCTCGACGGAGCCCCGCTCCCGGGACCTGTCCCCTTTGGGCAAGGGCTTTGGCGCCATCCCCTCCACCGACATCTCCATGTTCACCCTCTCGCGGGACCCCTCCAAGGTGACCCTGGGGACGCTGCTCAACTCGGAGCGGGACCACGCCTTCCTCCAGATCCACAACTCCCTGCCCAAGGAGTTCAAGGATGCCTTGCACAACAGCCAAGCCAACAGACGGACCACGCCGGTCTGAAGGAGACGCGGGACCCCGGCCACGTCGCCGATCGGACTGCATGACGCCGCTGACCAACCCCCTGCCCCCTTCTGTGATGGTGTTCCTCGTGCAACCTTCGGATCCTTTCTCTTCCCCGAGAGAAACTCCACGAGGCCTCCTCGAGGCTTTCCTCAGGGGTTTCGCTCCGTTTTGGGACCCGAAACATCCGCCGGTTTGGCTCTTTCGCGGTTCCTCTTGGTCTCCGGAGAGGAACGGACGCCAACGTTAGCCCATGTATCAACATGGCACCCGTCTTGGCGTCTCCGAAATGTCCAATCCACAAAAATGCTGGAGAGCTTATGAGAAGACTGGGTCACGATCCCACTTCCGACGATGGGTTTTTTTTGGGGTGGGAGGGAGGGGGGTCCTCACTGTTATCGTGTGCATGCATTAAATCCTCCAGAACCCGGTTTTGGGAACGGGACAGGGTCTTCCGGCCCATTTAGGAAGGGTTCCCTATATTCTCCGTCCGTCCCATCCTCATCTCCAAGACTTGGGGCAGAAGACCCTGCTCCAATGTGACGCCCCTTATGGGTCGCCTTCTGACATTCCAGATGGGATGAAGCCCATGGAAAAAAAAACCCTCCGGCCCCCAAACTGGACTTTCAGGTGAAGTCATGACCCAAGCGTAAAGGAAAACCAGTATACCCAATAAAAACACATTTGGATCAGCAGCCTTGGCTGAGTGGCCCTTTGTCAGAAAAGCGACCTGAAGGTCAGTCTCCAATATTGATAAATCTGATTAAAATTACAGTAGAGTCTCACTAATCCAAGCCTCACTTATCTAAGCCTCTGGATAATCCAAGCCATTTTTGTAGTCAATGTTTTCAATATATCATGATATTTTGGTGCTAAATTCGTAAATACAGTAATTACAACATAACATTACTGCGCATTGAACTACTTTTTCTGTCAAATTTGTTGTAAAACATGATGTTTTGGTGCTTAACTTGTAAAATCATAACCTAATTTGATGTTTAATAGGCTTTTCCTTAATCCCTCCTTATTATCCAACATATTCGCTTATCCAAGCTTCTGCCGGCCCGTTTAGCTTGGATGAGACTCTACTGTAATAGGGAAAGGAGATTCTTTGCACTTTAGGGCTTCCAACTAATTTTGCTCGTTGGCACAAAATTGCACATGGTTCTCCTGCATTGGAAATAGGTTTGAAGGCAGAAAAAGGGTATAGACTGCACCATGCTTATAGGGAGTAAATGCAAAGAGACTCGGTAACCCCGGAGTCAAATCAGAAGTCATGAGACTAGGGGGAAAATAGGAAATATACAGCATAAACTAAGCCAGAAATCAAGGCTCAGTCTATATCAATCCACAACTTGGAAAAGTATTTATTTATTATTTATTTATTACAATATTTATATCCCGCCCTTCTCACCCAACAGGGGACTCAGGGCGGCTTACAAGAAAACGCATATATAAAAATGGTACAATCTATATATATAAAAGAGTGATGGCATCACGGCGACCAACAAAACAACAAAACTACAGGCCCCTCAACCTCAAAATTTGGCAACACAACCCATCATCCACGCCTCTAGGTTGATACAACAAAAAGAAAAGAAAAATAAAGTCCTAATTAGAGGGAGAGGAATAATTGTTTTCATCCAATTACTGCCAGTTTAGAGGGCTAATCTCTGCCCACTTGGTCTCCTAGCAACCAACTCAGCCCAGGGGACAGGCACAGTTAGGCCTCACTTAGGCTTCTTCCACAGATTATCTAATTTGCACTGGATTATATGGCAGTGTAGACTCAAGGCCCTTCCACACAGCTATATAACCCATTTATAATCTTATATTATCTGCTTTGAACTGGGTTATCTTGACTCCACACTGCCATATAATCCACTTCAGTGGGCATTTTATACAGCTATGAAGAAGGGGCCTCATATAATCCAGTTCTAAGCAGATAATATAAGATTATCAATATACAGTAGAGTCTCACTTATCCAACATAAACAGGCTGGTAGAACATTGGATAAGTGAATATGTTGGATAATAAGAAGGGATTCAGGAAAAGCCGATTAAACATCAAATTAGGTCATCATTATACAAATTAAGCACCAAAACATCATGTTATACAACAAATTTGATAGAAAAAGTAGTTCCATGCACAGTAATACTATGTAGTAATTACTGTATTACAAATTTACCACCAAAATATCACAATGAATTTAAAACACTGACTACAAAACATTTACTACTAAAAGGCAGACTGCGTTGGATAATCCAGAACATTGGATAAGCGAATGTTGGATAAGTGAAATTCTACTGTAATATATACCACCATACTTCGCCACAGCAACGCGTGGCTGGGCACAGCTAATACACTATAAATCAGTTAAAAAATTAACTTATGGATCTTGTTGGGAAAACACCTTCATTGAGGGATTATTCTTGCAGGTTCGGCATCTTTAAAGATCAGAGTAGAACCCAGAATGGATCCATGTCCTATTGATGTTGGGACTAGCGGTGCATCTAGACCAGGCAAGGGCAAACTTCGGCAAATCCAGGTGTTTTGAACTTCAACTCCCACAACAGCCTGATCTAGACTGTAGAATGAATGCAGTTTGATACCACTTTAATGCCCATGAGTCAATGCCATGGGATCCTGAAACTTTGCAAGGTCTTTCGCCTTCTGTGCCAAAGAGGGATGTTGCCTCTCCAAATTACATCTCTCAGAGTGCTATAGCATTGAGCCATGGCGGTTAAAGCAGTGTCAAACTGTGTTAATTCTACATTGTAGATCAGGGGTCCTCAAACTTTTAAAGCAAAGGGCCGGTCTACAATCCTTCAGACTGTTGAGGGGCCGAATTATCATTTGAAAAAAAATACAAACAAATTCCTATGCACACTGCACATCTTATTTGTAGTGCAAAACAACAACAACAATGAAAGAACAATACAATATTTAAAAATGAAAACAATCTTAACCAACATAAACCTATCAGGATTTCAATGGAAAGTATGGGCCTGCTACTGGCCAATGAGATAGTCAAGTTAATTAGGATTGTTGCTTGTTTTGTTGTGTGGGCGAGCCTAAGTCTAAAATTAATTATTTATTTACTTACTACATTTATATCCCACCCTTCTCACCCCGAAGGGAACTCAGAGCAGCTGTATGTACATACAATATATTATATTATTAGCATAGCACAATATTAGCATTATACATTACTAAATTGAAGTATACCACTATACTGTAATATTATATGTAATATATAACATATAATTAATATTATTATATGGTATTATTATTAGTATTGTATTGTATAACATTATAATATTTTTATCAATATTATATGTACAGTAGAGTCTCACTAATCCAAGCTAAACGGGCCGGCAGAAGCTTGGATAAGCGAATATCTTGGATTATAAGGACTGATCAAGGAAAAGCCTATTAAACATCAAATTAGGTTATGATTTTACAAATTAAGCACCAAAACTTCATGTTATACAACAAATTTGACAGAAAACGTAGTTCAATATGCAGTAATGCTATGTTGTAATTACTGCATTTACGAATTTAGCACCAAAATATCACGATATATTGGAAACATTGACTACAAAAATGGCTTGGATTATCCAGAGGCTTGGATAAGCGAGGCTTGGATTAGTGAGACTCTACTGTATATACAATATATTATATTATTAAAACTGATATAAAAATGTATTATAAAACTGAGGGTGGGGGCCAGGTAAATGACCTTGGAGGGCCGCATTTGGCCCCCGGGCCTTAGTTTGGGGACCCCTGTTGTAGATGAAGCCCTAGAGAGAAGATATGGAATCAGTAAATGCTCAGAGGCGAAATCTACAGATGCAGAGGGTTTTGTTTTGTTTTTACCCTGCGGGCTTGGGTGAAATGTTTAAGATGCCCCTCCAGTTTCCTCCGTCTTCTGGCTGTTTCCTTCCATCCATCCCCCAAAGCACTCCGGATCTGCCTCCTTGGCTCCGAAATGCTGTGTTTGCAGAATCGATGAGGCTGAGGGCAGGTGAAGGACTTGCAGCCACAGGCTTCGAGACCGAAGCACAAATGGAATGACAAGGAGCTGGCAGCAGATCCTAAAAAGTTATTCCTTCCTTCTCCTTTGCTTCTCCAAAATCCTCAGGGCCAGGCATGCTTGGGATTCCTGAGTTTTCATATTTTGAAATCCCTGTCTCTGCAGTGAGTGAGATATATGAGGGTTGAATGAAAAGTAATGCCTCCACCTTCGTAACTCCTCGACAAATGGCAGTCCTGTTCTGCGGCAAGCACTGGCTTGTTCAGTAGACTCTACTCTACTGTGGGAAGCCTTAGCATTGAACGGTTGTGTTGTTAAAGTGTGAAGTATGAAACCCTGTGCAGACGGGGAAGCCTTAGCATTGAATGGTTGTGTTGTTAAAGTGTGAAGTATGGAACCCTGTGCAGACGGGGAAGCCTTAGCATTGAACGGTTGTGTTGTTAAAGTGTGAAGTATGAAACCCTGTGCAGATGGGGAAGCCTTAGCATTGAACGGTTGTGTTGTTAAAGCGCGAAGTATGGAACCCTGCGCAGACGGGGAAGCCTTAGCATTGAATGGTTGTGTTGTTAAAGTGTGAAGTATGGAACCCTGTGCAGACGGGGAAGCCTTAGCATTGAACGGTTGTGTTGTTAAAGTGCGAAGTAGGGAACCCTGTACAGACGGGGAAGCCTTAGCATTGAACGGTTGTGTTGTTAAAGTGCGAAGTATGGAACCCTGCGCAGACGGGGAAGCCTTAGCATTGAACGGTTGTGTTGTTAAAGTGCGAGGTATGGAACCCTGCGCAGACGGGGAAGCCTTAGCATTGAACGGTTGTGTTGTTAAAGTGCAAGATATGGAACCCTGCGCAGACGGAGAAGCCTTAGCATTGAACGGTTGTGTTGTTAAAGTGCAAGATATGGAACCCTGCGCAGACAGGGAAGCCTTAGCATTGAACGGTTGTGTTGTTAAAGCGCGAAGTAAGGAACCCTGCGCAGACGAGGAAGCCTTAGCATTGAACGGTTGTGTTGTTAAAGCGCGAAGTATGGAACCCTGTGCAGACGGGGAAACCTTAGCATTGAACGGTTGTGTTGTTAAAGTGTGAAGTATGGAACCCTGCACAACTTAAGCAATATGCAGTCAATGAATTATTGACAGCAGAAGGTGTCACCCCAAAGGAGATTCATCAGAGAATCCATCTATTCCCAATAATGAAAGAAGATCTGCGGGGACATCATTATGCTTCTGATGTAGATGTTCAGAGAACTGTGAGACAATGGTTGCGGAAACCGAGTGTCGACTTCTTCTGTGACAGCTTCAGAAAGCTTGTTCATCGTTGGCAGAAATTTCTCCAATTGTCTGGTGATTATGTGGAAAAGTGAATAGTGGTCGTTAAAGTGCACATTCTAAGGATTATTTCTGCGTTTGATTTATTAAAATATTCCCATCCAAACCCAAGTAACGAAGGTGGAGGCATTACTTTTCATTCAACCCTCATATATCTTGGATGTGGGATGCAAGAAGTCTAAACATGACATTAATTGATGTTTACATAGGCACAGTAAACAAGTAATTTCATAGTAATTTTCTGCAGGAAACAACGTTTATGTCCGTTGAACCGTCCGAAAGCAAAGGAGAGCCTATCTCAGAAACCCATGTGGATAATTTTGGATTTGGGGAGATCTTGGAATTATAAATAAGGGTTCGAATAATAGTAATAAGAGTTAGAGTTAGGGGTGGAATTAGGATTAGAATTCGAGCCAGAGTTAAAGTTTTGGTTAGAGCAGGAGTCCTCAAACTTTTTGAGAAGAGGGCCGATTCACAGACTGTTAGGGGGCCAGACTAGGATGAAATAGAACAAAATTAAGATTGTTGTTGTTGTGTGCCTTCAAGTTGTTTCAGACTTAGGTCAACCTTAAGTCTAAAGTTTAGGGCAGGGGTTAGGTAAAGGACCTTGGAGGATCAAATCCGGCCCACGGGCCTTCGTTTGGGGACCCCTCATCTAGATGATCTCATAAGACCATAGGTAAGCAAAGAGACCTCCAAAGACCATCTAGATGATCTCATAAGACCATAGGTGAGAAAGAGACCTCCAAAGACCATCTAGATGGTCTCATAAGACCATAGGTGAGCAAAAAGACCTCCAAAGACCATTTAGATGGTCTCATAAGACCATAGGTGAGCAAAGAGACCTCCAAAGACCATCTAGATAGTCTCATAAGACCATAGGTAAGCAAAGAGATCTCCAAAGACCATCTAGATGGTCTCATAAGACCATAGGTGAGCAAAAAGACCTCCAAAGACCATTTAGATGGTCTCATAAGACCATAGGTGAGCAAAGAGACCTCCAAAGACCATCTAGATGATCTCATAAGACCATAGGTAAGCAAAGAGACCGCCAAAGACCAAATAGCCAATCTCATAAAACCATAGGTAAGGAAAGGGACCCTCAAAGGCCATCTAAATGGTCTCATAAAACCATAGGTAAGGAAAGGGACCCTCAAAGGCCATCTAAACAGTCTCATAAAACCATAGGTAAGGAAAGGGACCCTCAAAGGCCATCTAAACGGTCTCATAGGACCTTAGGTAACGAAAGTGACCTCCAAAAGACATCTAGATGGTCTCATAAGGCTGTAGCTAAGCAAAGAGACCTTCAAAGACCATCTAGATGGTCTCATAAGACCATAGGTAAGCAAAGAGACCTCCAAAGAACATCTAGACAATCTCATAAGACCATAGGCAAGGAAAGGGACCCTCAAAGGCCATCTAGATGGTCTCATAGGACCATAGGTAAGGAAAATGACCTCCAAAAGCCATCTAGATGGTCTCATAAGACCATAGGTAAGCAAAGAGACCTCCAAAGACCATCTAGACAATCTCATAAGACCATAGGTGAGCAAAGAGACCTCCAAAGACGATTTAGATGATCTCATAAGACCATAGGTGAGCAAAGAGACCTCCAAAGACCATCTAGATGGTCTCATAAGACCATAGGTAAGGAAAGGGACCCTCAAAGGCTATCTAGATGGTCTCATAAGACCATAGGTAAGGAAAGGGACCCTCAAAGGCCATCTAAATGGTCTCATAGGACCATAGGTAAGGAAAGGGACCCTCAAAGGCCATCTAAACGGTTTCATAGGACCTTAGGTAACGAAAGTGACCTCCAAAAGACATCTAGATGGTCTCATAAGGCTGTAGCTAAGCAAAGAGACCTTCAAAGACCATCTAGACAATCTCATAAGACCATAGGTGAGCAAAGAGACCTCCAAAGACCATGTAGATGGTCTCATAAGACCATAGGTAAGGAAAGGGGCCCCCAAAGGCCATCTAGATGGTCTCATAAGGCCGTAGCAAAGCAAAGAGACCTTCAAAGACCATCTAGATGATCTCATAAGACCATAGGTAAGCAAAGAGACCTCCAAAGACCAGGTAGACTTAGGTCAACCCTAAGTCTAAAGTTTAGGACAGGAGCCGGGTAAATGGCCTTGAAGGGCCACATCCAGCCCATGGGCCTTAGTTTGAGGACCCCTGGGTTAGAGTTAGAGTTAAGTTAGAGTTAGGCTTTGTTTTAGGAATTCGGGTTAAGAGGTGACCCCAATTTCTGCTGGGCCATGAATCTCCCCCATCTTTAATTTTTATTATTTCAAATAATCTGTGCAGCTCACTGAGCCCTTTTTCAGGGACAGAGCTCAACCCCTTGGAGTTCGATCTCAAATTCAGACCAAAACCCGCGAACAAATTCACTGCGTTCCTCAACGCGGAGCTCTTGGCTCCCTGCGTCTCTCCCCAGGGCTGGCGGCTGGGCATGTTTTGCAAACCACATGGGGATGCATTCATGCCTTTCTTTTCTCTCTCTCCCCGGTGCTAAATTGGGAATGTTACGCTATCTTTTCTCAAAGCCCTGGCCCTCGAGAAGGCACAAGCACAGCTCCCAAGCGGAGCAGATGGCTCCGGCACAAAGCGGCTCCTACACACAGGCGCACGCTCACACAGGCAACACATTTGCAAAGGAAGGATCGCTGGTGTTGGGATGGGGGCGGGAAAGCCCCCTGCTTCCCCATGGAGCACCTGGAGCGAGATCTCAGTCAGGGGAGGCAGGAGGGAACAGGTTTGGGTCAGGTTAGCAAAGCAACACAAGAAGATCAACATTGCCTTTTCAGGAAGGCCTGGCCAGGAAGCCACAGGGACCCCATGCACCTTTCAATGTGCTGCATGTTTTTAAGGAGCCAAGGGTTACAGTTAGAGTGAGGTCTACAGTTAGGGTTAGAGTTAGGGGCAGGGTTACAGTTTGAGTTAGAGTTACAGTTAGAGTAAGGGTTAGATTTAGATCGTCTAGATCAGGAGTCCCCAAACTGTCCCCCAAGGTCATTGACCTGGCCTCTGTCCTAAATTTTAGACTTGGGGTTGACCTAAGTCTACCTGGTCTTTGAAGGTCTCTTTCCTTACCTATGGTTTTATGAGATTATCTAGATGGCTTTTGGGGCCTCCTTTCCTTACCTATGGTCTTATAAGATCGTCTAGATAGTCTTTGAAGGTCTCTTTGCCTAGCTATGGCTTTATGAGACCATCTAGATGGCTTTTGGAGGTCACTTTCCTTACCTATGGTCCTATGAGACCGTCTAGATGGCCTTTGAGGGTCCCTTTCCTTACCTATGGTTTTATGAGATTATCTAGATGGTCTTTGAGGTCCCTTTCCTTATCTATGGTCTTCTGATGGCCTGATGAGATCATCTAGATGGCCTTTGAGGTCCCTTTCCTTATCTATGGTCTTCTGAAGGCTTGATGAGATCATCTAGATGGCCTTTGAGGTCCCTTTCCTTATCTATGGTCTTCTGATGGCCTGATGAGATCATCTAGATGGCCTTTGAGGTCCCTTTCCTTATCTATGGTCTTCTGAAGGCCTGATGAGATCATCTAGATGGCCTTTGAGGTCCCTTTCCTTATCTATGGTCTTCTGATGGCCTGATGAGATCATCTAGATGGCCTTTGAGGTCCCTTTCCTTATCTATGGTCTTCTGAAGGCTTGATGAGATCATCTAGATGGTCTTTGAGGTCCCTTTCCTTATCTATGGTCTTCTGATGGCCTGATGAGATCATCTAGATGGCCTTTGAGGTCCCTTTCCTTATCTATGGTCTTCTGATGGCCTGATGAGATCATCTAGATGGCCTTTGAGGTCCCTTTCCTTATCTATGGTCTTCTGAAGGCCTGATGAGATCATCTAGATGGCCTTTGAGGTCCCTTTCCTTATCTATGGTCTTCTGATGGCCTGATGAGATCATCTAGATGGCCTTTGAGGTCCCTTTCCTTATCTATGGTCTTCTGAAGGCCTGATGAGATCATCTAGATGGCCTTTGAGGTCCCTTTCCTTATCTATGGTCTTCTGAAGGCCTGATGAGATCATCTAGGTGGCCTTTGAGGTCCCTTTAATTATCTATGGTCTTCTGATGGCCTGATGAGATCATCTAGATGGCCTTTGAGATTCCCTTTCCTTATCTATGGTCCTCTGATGGCCTGATGAGATCATCTAGATGGCCTTTGAGATTCCCTTTCCTTATCTATGGTCTTCTGATGGCTTGATGAGATCATCTAGATGGCCTTTGAGGGCCCCTTTCCTTATCTATGGTCTTATGAGACCATCTAGATGGTATTTGGAGGTCTCCTTGCTTACCTATGGTCTTATGAGATTGTCTAGATCAGGGGTCCCCAAACTAAGGTCCTCCAAGGTCATTGACCTGGCCTCTGTCCTAAACTTTAGACTTAGGGTTGACCTAAGTTTACCTGGTCTTTGAAGGTCTCTTCCTTACCTATGGTTTTATGAGATTATCTAGATGGCTTTTGGGGGGCCCTTTCCTTACCTATGGTTTTATGAGATTATCTAGATGGTCTTTGAGGTCCCTTTCCTTATCTATGGTCTTCTGATGGCCTGATGAGATCATCTAGATGGCCTTTGAGGGCCCCTTTCCTTACCGATGGTCTTATGAGACCATCTAGATGGTCTTTGGAGGTCTCTTTTCTTACCTATGGTCTTATGAGATTGTCTAGATGGTCTTTGAAGGTCTCTTTGCCTAGCTATGGCCTTATGAGACCATCTAGATGGCGTTTGGAGGTCACTTTCCTTAGCTATAGTTTTATGAGATTATCTAGATGGTCTTTGAGGTCCCTTTCCTTATCTATGGTCTTCTGATGTCCTGATGAGATCATCTAGATGGCCTTTGAGGGTCCCTTTCCTTACCAATGGTCTTATGAGACCATCTAGATGGTCTTTGGAGGTCTCTTT
Source organism: Anolis carolinensis (assembly GCF_035594765.1). Lineage (NCBI taxonomy): Eukaryota > Metazoa > Chordata > Lepidosauria > Squamata > Anolidae > Anolis > Anolis carolinensis. The sequence continues at coordinate 19,490 of NW_026943846.1, read as the reverse complement.
GCTTGCCTATGGTCTTATGAGATCATCTAGATCAGGGGTCCCCAAACTAAGGTCCTCCAAGGTCATTGACCTGGCCTCTGTCCTAAACTTTAGATTTAGGGTTGACCTAAGTCTGAAACGACTTGAAGGCACACAACAACAACAATCCTAATTTTGGACTATTTCATCATAGTCCCCCCCAAAAAACAGTCTGTCAATCGGCCCTCCACTAAAAAAGTTTGAGGACCCCTGGGCTAAGGCCTAGCACTTTGCGTGTAATTCCTTTGTGGTTTGGATTAAAACCGGAGCGGATTTGCCGTTCTTTCCAGCAGAGAAGCTGTTAGTCACTGCTTTGTGCAGGAAGAAGGGAGGGAAGCGGCATCCGCAGCTGGAAGGCCAAGCGCCTTGGAGGCGTTTTTCTCGCTGCAAACCCTCCTTCTCCTCCGGTCTGTTGCCGCTCTCCTTGCAGAATGTTCTTTCTTTGATGGGGTCGGAGCAAATGTCTATGTTCGGATTTAGCGACGGGGAAGGCGTGCCAAGATTTTCCTTTCGGTGGGTGATAAAAGCTGTCAAGGTTCTCTATTTCAAAGAAAATACGCCTTTGGTTGGGGAAGGCCCGGTTGTCCACGTTCTTCCAGCCACACGCTTCTCTCAGGCACACTTTGCGGGCCCTTCGGTGTCCTTGAGGGAGATTTAAAATGCAAGGACTTATCAATATTCAATGCTACATGTCTTTTTTTTGGCTTTTTTGCCAGAGGCAGGCTCCTGTTCCTGACAGCGAAGCATAAAACAGGGCAAAAAAAAGGGAAAGGTAAGCGTTTTCGCAGACAAGGTGCAGGCATCGGTGAAGAAGGTGGGCTTCCCATGGATGGCATTGCCACAACAGGGCTGTGTCCATGTAGTACAGGGGTCCCCAAACTAAGGCCCGGGGGCCAGATGCGGCCCATTGAAGCCATTTATCCGGCCCCCACGGCACAAGGGCACAAGGGGGTTGGGCTAAATGACCCAAGGGGTCTCTTTTCTCTTACAACCATTATTATTATTATTATTATTATTATTATTATTATTATTATTATTATTGACACAACGACGTTGTATGACACAGCAAACAAGATAGACATGCTGGATTTCGTTTCACAAAACCACAAGTCGAACACTTCCCAAGTGTCTAGGACTGTGTGATGTATTTTCGGATGATGCGCGCAGATCCCAGCAGGGTGGCCTTTTGCAGTTGGCAGATCGTAATTTTGTCAATGTCTATTGTTTCCAAATGCCGGCTGAGATCTTTTGGATTATTATTATTATTATTATTATTTGAACCACAACAAGATGAGTCCACAGCAGACACTGTGCTGGCTGTTATATTGGATCATATGTCAGATACTTCCCAAGTGTCTAGGACTGTGTGATGTATCGGCGAACAATGCGTGCAGATCCCAGTAAGGTGGCCTTCTGCAGCTGGCAAATGGTAATTTTGTTAGTGCCAATTGTGTTTAAGTGCAGGCCAAGGTCTTTAGGCACTGCACCCAGTGTGCCAATCACCACTGGGACCACCTTGACTGGCTTGTGCCAGAGTCTTTGTAATTCGATCTTTAAATCCTCATATCGTGTCAGCTTTTCCAGTTGTTTCTCCTCAATCCTTCTTTCACCTGGGATTCCAACATCGACAATCCATACTTTGTTTTTTAACACGATTGTGAGGTCAGGAGTATTGTGTTACAATACCCTTTATTGTTATTATTATTATTATTATTATTATTATTATTATTATTATTATTATCAGCAACATTGAGGCTGGGTGGATATCTGTCAGGGATGCTTTGCTTGTGCCTTTGGTGCAGAGAAGCAGAAGGGGGTTGGACTAAATGGCCCAAGGGGTCTCTTCCAACCCTCTTTATGATGATGATGATGATGATTATTATTATTATTAACATTGAGGCTGGCTGACCATCTGTCAGGGGTACACAAAAGCAGAAGGGGATTGGACTCAATGGCCCAAAGGGTCTGTGCCAACCCTCTTTTTTATTATTGTTGTTGTTGTTGTTGTTGTTGTTGTTATTATTATTATTATTATTATTATTATTATTATTATTATTGCTCAGTGGCCAACTATAGTCCGGCCCTCCAATGGTCCGAAGGATCCTGAACTGGCCCCCTGTTTAAAAAGTTTGGGGACCCCTGATGTAGTACATTGCAACAAGACACCATTGTGCAACAATGGGGGGCAATACCGTGTTTCCCTGAAAATAAGACAGTGTCTTATATTAATTTTTGCTCCCAAAGATGCACTAGGTCTTATTTTCAGGGGATGTCTTATTTTTCCATGAAGAATAATTCACATTTATTATTCAACAAAAAATGAACATTTATTTTATACTGTACAGTAGTTGTCATCACAAACCAGCATAACCAGACAAACTGAGAATCCTATCAAGAATTTCTTGTTACTACCTTTATTTCCATGTACAACAGCCTATGGTATGTACATTTACCAATCCTGCATGCTCTGGTGTTCAGTTCGGCGGGCATGCTTCCAAACACAAACTTTGCTAGGTCTTACTTTCAAAAGAGGCTTTATATTTACCAATTCAGTAAAACCTCTACTAGGTCTTATTTTCTGGGGATGTCTTATTTTCAGGGAAACAGGGTATATGCTCCGTTGTGCAATGAGTGCATTGTTGGCTCGATCTGCACACATATCGAGAGAGAGAGTTGTACTACTGCTTGGCTCTTGAGAACATGAGCATTGCCGGACAGCACATTTCCCTATGTTTGTAATTCATTGTAGTAAAAAGGTAAAGGTTTTCCCCTGACGTTAAGTCCAATTGTGTCCGACTCTGGGGGTTGGTGCTCATCTCCATTTCTAAGCCGAAGAGCCGGCGTTGTCCGTAGACACCTCCAAAGTCATGTGGCCGGCATGACTACATGGAAAGCCATTACCTTCCTGCCGGAGCGGTACCTATTGATCTACTCACATTGGCATGTTTTCAAACTGCTAGGTTGGCAGAAGCTGGAGCTAACAGCGGGGGCTCACTCCGCTCCCCGGATTTGAACCTGGGACCTTTTGGTCTGCAAGTTCAGCATCTCAGCGCTTTAACACACTGTGCCACCAGGGGCCCCAGAATATATATATATATATACCATTAATCTTATAAAAGCATTTCCCCTGAAATATTTGTTAATCTCTGCTACAGATATATAGGCATTTCCCCCTGCAAGTCTGTGTAATCCCTATGTACCTTTATATTTGTATCTATCTATATACATTAATTTTGTACATGAATTTCCCCCTCATATGTTTGCAAGTCTTTGCAAATCCTATAAACATATAGATATCTAGATTTCAATGTACCTGCATATCTTTATCTATGTGTATACATTATTTTATATATGAATTTTCACCTCATATGTTTGCAAGTCTTTGCAAATCCTATACAGATATAATTATCTAGATCAGAGGTCCTCAAACTTTTAAAGCAGAGGGCCAGTCCACAATTCTTTAGACTGTTGAGGGGCCGAATTATCATTTGAAAAAAAATACGAACAAATTCCTATGCACACTGCATATGTCTTATTTGTAGTGCAAAACAACAACAATGAAATAACAATGCAATATTTAAAAATGAAAACAATTTTAACCAACATAAACCTATCAGGATTTCAATGGGAAGTGTGGGGCCTGCTACTGGCCAATGAGATAGTCAAGTTAATTAGGATTGTTGTTGTTGTTGTGTGCCTTCAAGTCATTTCAAACTTTGGGCGAGCCTAAGTCTAAAATTATTTATTTATTTACTACATTTATTTACTACATTTATATCCCACCCTTCTCACCCTGAAGGGGACTCAGAGCAGCTGTATGTACATACAATATATTATATTATTAAGGTAAAGGTTTTCCCCTGACGTTAAGTCCAGTCGTGACCGACTCTGGGGGTTGGTGCTCATCTCCATTACTATGCCGAAGAGCCGGAGTTGTCCGTAGACACCTCCAAGGTCATGTGGCTAGCATGACTGCATGGAGCACTGTTACCTTCCCGCCGGAGCGGTACCTATTGATCTACTCACATTGGCATGTTTTCGAACTGCTAGGTTGGCAGGAGCTGGAGCTAACAGCGGCCCCTCACGCCGCTCCCGGGGTTTGAACCTGGGACCTTTCGGTCTCCAGCTCCAGTGCTATTAGCATAGCACAATATTAGCATTATATATTACTATATTGAACTATACCACTATACTGTAATATTATATGTAATATATAACATATAAATAATATTATTATATGGTATTATTATTATTATATTGTATAACATTATAATATTTTATCAATATTATATGTATATACAATATATTATATTATTAAAACTGATATAAAAATATTATATTATAAAACTGAGGGTGGGGGCCAGGTAAAGGACCTTGGAGGGCCGCATCCGGCCCCCGGGCCTTAGTTTGGGGACCCCTGATCTAGATCAATAGGTACCGCTCTGGCGGGAAGGTAACAGTGCTCCATGCAGTCATGCTAGCCACATGACCTTGGAGGTGTCTACGGACAACGCCGGCTCTTCGGCTTAGAAATGGAGATGAGCACCAACCCCCAGAGTCAGACATGACTGGACTTAACGTCAGGGGAAACCTTTACCTTTTTTACTGTAAACACAGCACGTTGTTGCTGCTCACAGGGTGCCGTTTCCTGTCGCCCAATGGGTTTGTGGCCCCGACGCTGAGCTCTAAAGGGAGTGGACTAAATGACCTTTGTGGGTCCCTTCCAGTCCAAATAAGAAAGGGATTCGCAACTCTGTTTGGAAAGGAAGGTGTGCTTCTCAGGTCCTGCCCCTCTCCCACTTTTCCTGCAGAAATAGAACACACTCTGCTGCCTTTGAGCTTCTCGGCGGAGTTGCATTCGCTCTCTGCTGTGATTCTATGATGGGCATCACTCAGGGCCAGAATGAGGAGAGGCGGCGGATGCCAGCTCACCGTGGAAGCCTTTGCAGGTGCTTCTCCCGCACGGCACATGATGGAAGAGGAGGAGGAGGAGGAGGACCAAGGCCTTGGCAGCCCTGAGTGGGAGACGGGCCCCGGGAAGCGCATGCCTGCATCAGGAGGCACACCAGCTGGGTGCAGACGGCCCCGCTCCAAATGCAAGGAAACCAACAACACTTGCTGTGCATTGTGTTAATTTTGGAGGCTCTTGAAATACCAGGGAAGCAGGGTGGGAGGCTGCCACGTGGCAAGAAGGCAGAGAGTCTCATTCAGATGGAGAACAAGGGGCTGCCATGTGACTGAGTCCATGTGGGTGACAGATCCACTCCGGATTTAAGTCTGAACTGTGACAGAGGCAATATCAGCACCTCGGATGGATCCCCGAACAGCTTGGTTGTTTATTTGTTTTTTTTCGTGTCCAGTTGCTTCTGGAGTGAGAGAATTGGCCGTCTGCAAGGACGCTGCCCAGGGGATGCCTGGATGTTCGGATCCCCGAACAGCTTGGTTGTTTTTTTGTTTTTTTTCGTGTCCAGTTGCTTCTGGAGTGAGAGAATTGGCCGTCTGCAAGGACGTTGCCCAGGGGATGCCTGGATGTTTTGATGTTTTACCATCCTTGTGGGAGGCTTCTCTCATGTCCCCGCATGGAGCTGGAGCTGATAGAGGGAGCTCATCCGCACTCTCCCCGTGTGGGATTCGAACCTGGCAGCCTTCGGGTCAGCAGCCCAACCTTCAAGTCACGAGGCTTTTATCCCTTAGGCCAGGGGTCCCTAAACTAAGGCCCGGGGGCCACATGCGGCCCATCAAAGCCATTTATCCGGCCCCCGGCCCCTCCCTCACCCGGTGCGTGTCTTCCAGAGGTTTTCTTGTTTATAATAGTACAGTAGAGTCTCACTTATCCAAGCCTCGCTTATCCAAGCCTCTGGATTATCCAAGCCATTTTTGTAGTCAATGTTTTCAATATATCATGATATTTTGGTGCTAAATTCGTAAATACAGTAATTTCTCCATAGCATTACTGCGTATTGAATTACTTTTTCTGTTAAATTTGTTGTATAACATGATGTTTTGGTGCTTAATTTGTAAAATCATAACCTAATTTGATGTTTAATAGGCTTTTCCTTAATCCCTCCTTATTATCCAAGATATTCGTTTATCCAAGCTTCTGCCGGCCCGTTTAGCTTGGATAAGTGAGACTCTACTGTATTTGAACTAGTATTTAATTAATAATTAATTATCAAGCGGGGTGCTTTGCTAGTGCTTTTGGTGCAAAAAGGCAGAAAGGGGCTGGACTAAATGGCGCAAGGGGTCTCTTCCAATCATCTTTATTAATTATTATTGACACAACGACGTTGTATGACACAGCAAACAAGATCGATATGCTGGATTTCGTTTCACAAAATCACAAGTCGAACACTTCCCAAGTGTCTAGGACTGTGTGATGTATTTTCGGATGATGCGTGCAGATTATTATTATTATTATTATTATTATTGACACAAAGACACAGTATACATGCAAACAAGCAAACACAGCAAACAAGATATATATGCTGGATTTTGTATCATAAAATCACAAGTTCCCAAGCGTTTAGGGCTGTGTGATGTATTATTATTATTATTATTATTATTATTATTATTATTATTATTATTATTATTAACAACATTGAGGCTGGGTGGCCATCTGTCAGGGGTGCTTTGCTTGTGCTTTTGGTGCACAAAGGTAGAAGGGGGTTGTACTAAATGGCCCAAGGGGTCTCTTCTAACCTTCTTTATTATTTTTATTATGATTATGATTGTTATTAACATTGAGGCTGTATTTGTTCCCGTTTGGGTTTTTTTAACTTCAAAATAAGAGATGTGCAGTGTGCATAGGAATTTGTTTATAGGTTTTTTTTTTCAACAATCTGAGGGACCGTGAACTGGCCCCCTCTTTAAAAAGTTTGGGGACCCCTGCCCTAGGCCATCGGAGGCCTTGGTTAAGAGTGGCCCAAAGTGCCGGACTCGTTTGTTGAATCAATACAGGGCAGCAGCAGCAGCAACAATATATAAATACAGTAGCGTCTCACTTATCCAAGACTCGCTTATCCAAGGTTCTGGATTATCCAAGGCATTTTTGCAATCAGTGTTTTCAATAAAAGGTAAAGGTTTCCCCTGACGTTAAGTCCAGTCGTGTCCGACTCTGGAGGTTAGTATGCATCTCCATTTCTAAGCCGAAGAGCCAGCGTTGTCCGTAGACACCTCCAAGGTCATGTGGCCGGCATGACTGCATGGAATGCTGCTACCTTCCCGCCAGAGTGGTACCTATTGATCTACTCACATTTGCATGTTTTCGAACTGCTAGGTTGGCATAAGCTGGGGCTAACAGTGGGAGCTCCCCCACTCCCTGGATTCCTTGCTCATGCCATGTGTAGATACACCCCATGGGAGCATAATTAAAATACACCCAAGTCTGTATTTTATTTCCTTTTTTACCTTCCTGCTGGAGCGGGTACCTATTGATCTATTCACATTCGCAAGCTTTCGAACTGCTAGGTTGGCATAAGCTGGGGCTAACAGAGGGAGCTCACCACACTCCCTGGATTCCCTGCCCATGCCTGGTGTAGATACACCCCATGGGAGCATAATTAAAATACACCCAAGTCTGTATTTTATTTCCTTTTTTACCTTCCTGCTAGAGCGGTACCTATTGATCTACTCACATTCGCAAGCTTTCGAACTGCTAGGTTGGCATAAGCTGGGGCTAACAGAGGGAGCTCACCACACTCCCTGGATTCCCTGCCCATGCCTGGTGTAGATACACCCAATGGGAGCATAATTAAAATACACCCAAGTCTGTATTTTATTTCCTTTTTTACCTTCCTGCTGGAGCGGTACCTATTGATCTACTCACATTCGCAAGCTTTCGAACTGCTAGGTTGGCATAAGCTGGGGCTAACAGAGGGAGCTCACCACACTCCCTGGATTCCCTGCCCATGCCTGGTGTAGATACACCCAATGGGAGCATAATTAAAATACACCCAAGTCTGTATTTTATTTCCTTTTTTAACTTCCTGCTGGAGCGGTACCTATTGATCTACTCAGATTCGCAAGCTTTCGAACTGCTAGGCTGGCATAAGCTGGGGCTAACAGAGGGAGCTCACCACACTCCCTGGATTCCCTGCCCATGCCTGGTGTAGATACACCCCATGGGAGCATAATTAAAATACACCCAAGTCTGTATTTTATTTCCTTTTTTACCTTCCTGCTGGAGCGGTACCTATTGATCTACTCACATTCGCAAGCTTTCGAACTGCTAGGTTGGCATAAGCTGGGGCTAACAGAGGGAGCTCACCACACTCCCTGGATTCCCTGCCCATGCCTGGTGTAGATACACCCCATGGGAGCATAATTAAAATACACCCAAGTCTGTATTTTATTTCCTTTTTTACCTTCCTGCTAGAGCGGTACCTATTGATCTACTCACATTCGCAAGCTTTCGAACTGCTAGGTTGGCATAAGCTGGAGCTAACAGAGGGAGCTCACCCCACTCCCTGGATTCCCTGCCCATGCCTGGTGTAGATACACCCAATGGGAGCATAATTAAAATACACCCAAGTCTGTATTTTATTTCCTTTTTTACCTTCCTGCTGGAGCGGTACCTATTGATCTACTCACATTCGCAAGCTTTCGAACTGCTAGGTTGGCATAAGCTGGGGCTAACAGAGGGAGCTCACCACACTTCCTGGATTCCCTGCCCATGCCTGGTGTAGATACACCCCATGGGAGCATAATTAAAATACACCCAAGTCTGTATTTTATTTCCTTTTTTACTTTCCTGCTGGAGCGGTACCTATTGATCTACTCACATTCGCAAGCTTTCGAACTGCTAGGTTGGCATAAGCTGGGGCTAACAGAGGGAGCTCACCACACTTCCTGGATTCCCTGCCCATGCCTGGTGTAGATACACCCCATGGGAGCATAATTAAAATACACCCAAGTCTGTATTTTATTTCCTTTTTTACTTTCCTGCTGGAGCGGTACCTATTGATCTACTCACATTCGCAAGCTTTCGAACTGCTAGGTTGGCATAAGCTGGGGCTAACAGAGGGAGCTCACCCCACTCCCTGGATTCCCTGCCCATGCCTGGTGTATATACACCCCATGGGAGCATAATTAAAATACACCCAAGTCTGTATTATATTTCCTTTTTTTAAAAAAAAAACCAAGAGCTGAAAATATAAATATTTTAAAAAACCAGATTTATTTCTCAAACGGCATAGAGATGCACGAAGAGGAGCAAGTTGGTAAGTTTATTTTGATGCAACACAATAATTACCAGGCTCAGCAGCTGTTGCTATTGAAAACAAGAAGGGGAGAAAAAAAAAAAGCCGGGCTTGCACTGAAAACTGTTTTGCAAACCCGTTGCACCAACAATCTGTTCCAGTCAAACCGGCTATTATGGAATCCGGATAATAGCAGCAGCTCATTACGGGAAAGTTATCTTGCAAATCGTATATTTTTCCCCCCTTCTCTCTGTTTTTCTCTCTCTTGCTCAAAAGCAGAAACGATGAATGCACAATCCTGACTCCATTTCGGATGCGGCCTTTTCCCTCCGCAGCTGCAACTGTCAAGAAGTTTTCTCATCCAAAAAGGAGAATTTCAGTGCAAATTTTTAAAAAATAAAATTATAAACCGAAGTGAAAGAAAGCCTAGATTTGAGATTCTAGATTTCTTGCAAAGACAATCTACCTTGAGCACTCAGGAAGCTGCTGTCTGTTCTTAGGTGCATCTACATTGTAGAATTAATGCAATTTGACTGCCCATGAATTCTCAAGTCTATGGGATTCTGGGAGATGTAGTTTGACAAGGCCTTTTGCCTTTGCTATTAGGGTCTCATCAACTACATCGCCCAGGATCCCATAGCATTAAGTCACGTAGTTCAAGTGGTGTCGAACTGTATTCATTTTATAGTGTAACTCCATGCAGGGAAAGCTGGAGACCTTTCAAAACTACATATCCCAGGATCTCAAGGCATTAAGTCACGCAGTTCAAGTGGTTTCAAACTCCACCCAGGGAAGGCTAAAGATCTTGCAAAACTATACATCCCAGGATCCCATAGCATTAAGTCACACAGTTCAAATGGTATCGAACTGCATTCATTCAACAGTGTAACTCCACCAAGGGAAGGCTAAAGACTTTGTAAAACTACATCTTCCAGGATAATAATAATAATAATAATAATAACAAAACTTTATTTATACCCCGCCACCATCTCCCCAACGGGGACTCGGGGCGGCTTACATGGGGCCATGCCCAGGACAATACAATATAGCAAAATATAAAAACAACTTATCATAATACAATTAAACAATACAATAAACAATAATGTACAGTACAACACAAAGTCAAAAAAGCAATATAACAGGGCAGGCCGCATGAACACTCAGTTAAAACTTGGGGTGAGAAAGAAATAAGAATAAAAACCACGGGGAACAGGGACATAAGATAGAGAAACAGTCTAGGTGATGGTCTGCACCTTGAATTGGGACCGGAAGATGAACGGCAGCCAGTGGAGCTCCTTGAACAAGGGAGTAGATCCCATAGCATTAAGTCACACAGTTCAAGTGGTGCCAAACTACATTCATTCTACAGTGTAACTCTACCCAGCGAAGGCTAGAAACCTTGCAAAACTACATCTTCCAGGATCCCATAGCATTAAATCACACAGTTCAAGTGGTGCCAAACTATATTCATTCTACAGTGTAACTCCACCCAGGGAAGGCTAGAGACCTTGCAAAACTATACATCTCAGGATCCCATAGCATTAAGTCACACAGTTCAAGTGGTGTCAAACTGCATTCACTCTACAGTGTAACTCCACCCAGGGAAGGCTTGAGACCTTGTAAAACTACACATCCCAGGATCCCATAGCATTAAGTCACGCAGTTCAAGTGGTGTCAAACTATATTCATTCTACAGTGTAACTCCACCCAGGGAAGGCTAGAGACCTTGCAAAACTACATCTTCCAGGATCCCATGGCATTAAATCACACAGTTCAAGTGGTGTCAAACTATATTCATTCTACAGTGTAACTCCACCCAGGGATGGCTAAAGACTTTGTAAAATTACATCTTCCAGGATCCCATGGCATTAAATCATACAGTTCAAGTGGTGTCAAACTATATTCATTCTACAGTGTAACTCCACCCAGGGAAGGCTAAAGACTTTGTAAAACTACATCTTCCAGGATCCCATAGCATTAAGTCACGCAGTTCAAGTGGTGTCAAACTATATTCATTCTACAGTGTAACTCCACCCAGGGAAGGCTAGAGACCTTGCAAAACTACATCTTCCAGGATCCCATGGCATTAAATCATACAGTTCAAGTGGTGTCAAACTATATTCATTCTACAGTGTAACTCCACCCAGGGATGGCTAAAGACTTTGTAAAATTACATCTTCCAGGATCCCATGGCATTAAATCATACAGTTCAAGTGGTGTCAAACTATATTCATTCTACAGTGTAACTCCACCCAGGGAAGGCTAGAGACCTTGCAAAACTACATCTTCCAGGATCCCATGGCATTAAATCACACAGTTCAAGTGGTGTCAAACTATATTCATTCAACAGTGTAACTCCACCCAGGGATGGCTAAAGACTTTGTAAAACTACATCTTCCAGGATCCCATGGCATTAAATCATACAGTTCAAGTGGTGTCAAACTATATTCATTCTACAGTGTAACTCCACCCAGGGAAGGCTAAAGACCTTGCAAAACTACATCTTCCAGGATCCCATGGCATTAAGTCACGCAGTTCAAGTGATGTCAAACTCCACCCAGGGAAGGCTAAAGACCTTACAAAACTATACATCCCAGGATCCCATAGCATTAAATCACACAATTCAAGTAGTGTCAAACTGCATTCATTCTACAGTGTAACTCCACCCAGGGAAGCCTATCCATTGCTATTCAACCTGGCCAACCAAGGATTCCACATGATAGAAAGTGGCCAGGCTTTGAAGCCACGAGGCTACTCCGTCCCATTCAACCTGGCCTAGCAAGGATGCCCTATGTAGAAAGCGGCCAGGCTTTTAAGCTGCAAGACTATTCAATGCAATTCAAGCTGGCCAAACAAGGATTCCCTAACAAAGCAAGTAGCCAGGCTTCAAAGCAGTTTTTTGATTGAAGATGCTACTCCAGCTCGCCAAACAAGGATTCCCCTAGGTGTAACACAGCCAGGCTTTGAAGCTGCAAGGCTATTCAGTGCAATTTAACCACACCAACAAAGGATTAACCTTGGTAGAAGGCGGCCAGGCTTTGAAGCAACAATACTACTCTGTACTATTGAAGCCGATCAAAGACTCCCCTAGGTAGAAAGCAGCCAGGCTTTGAAGCAGTGAGGCTATTCATTGCAATTCTAGCAGCCCAAAAAACCATTCCCCTAGAACGCAAGTACCCAGCCTTCGAAGCAGAAAGCCTATTCCATTGCATTCAAGCTCATCAAACAAGAATTCCCAAAAGAAGAAAACAGCCAGGCTTGGAGGCTGCAAGGCTATTCACTGCTATTCTACCTGGCCAACAATCGATTCCCATAAGCCACAGCTAGTATAATATACCATTACTATAGTTATATTGTCCTATATTATTACACCACAATATATAAATGCACAACCCGTGTACTATTCATATTATATAATATACTGTACTATACTGTAAGTTGTAGTATATATAATACGTAATATTACATTAATATCAATAACGTTATATTGTCCTATATTATTACACCACAATATATAAATGCACAACCTGTGTACTATTAGTATTATATAATATATTATACTACATTGTAAGTTGTAGTATATATAATATATAATTTTATTACTAATATTAATAAGATTATATTGTCCTATATTATACAATATATAAATGCACAACCCGTGTACTATTAGTATTATATAATATACTGTACTATACTGTAAGTTGTAGTATATATAATATATAATATTACAACATTATTAATATTAATAACATTATATTGTCCTATATTATTACACCACAATATATAAATGCACAACCTGTGTACTATTAGTATTATATAATATATTATACTACATTGTAAGTTGTAGTATATATAATATATAATTTTATTACTAATATTAATAACATTATATTGTCCTATATTACACCACAATATATAAATGCACAACCCGTGTAATATTAGTATTATATAATATACTAGCTGTGCCCGGCCACGCGTTGCTGTGGCTTGTCTGGTGGTGTTGGTGAGAAATTGTTGAGGTAGTGGTGGTATTGAATGTCTGTTGTATGGTTGTCTTTATGTTTAGTATGCACACTGAAGTGGATTATATGGCAGTGTGGAGTCAAGATAATCCAGTTCAAAGCAGATAATATAAGATTCTAAATGGGTTATATAGATGTGGAAGGGCCTTGAGTCTACACTGGCATATAATCCAGTTAAAATCTGATAATCTGTGGAAGAGGCCTAAGTGAGGCCTAACTGTGCCTGTCCCCTGGGCTGAGTAGGTTGCTAGGAGACCAAATGGGCGGAGCTTAGCCTTCAAACTGGCAGCAATTGGATAAAAACTATTATTCCCCTGTAATTAGGACTTTATTTTTCTTTTCTTTTTGTTGTATCAACCTAGAGCCGTGAATGATGGGTTGTGTTGTCAAATTTCGAGGTTGGGGGGCCTGTAGTTTTGTTGTTTTGTCCGCTGCCCTGATGCCATCACTCTTTTATATATATAGAAGACTGCACTATACTGTAAGTTGTAGTATCTATAATATGTAATATTACAACATTATTAATATCAATAACGTTATATTGTCCTATATTATTACACCACAATATATAAATGCACAACCTGTGTACTATTAGTATTATATAATATATTGTACTATATTGTAAGTTGTAGTATATATAATATATAATTTTATTATTAATATTAATAACATTATATTGTCCTATATTATTACACCACAATATATAAATGCATTATATAATATATTGTACTATATTGTAAGTTGTAGTATATATACAGTAGAGTCTCGCTTATCCAACGTAAACGGGCCGGCAGAACATTGGATAAGCGAATATGTTGGATAATAAGGAGAGATTAAGAAGGCTATTAAACATCAAATTAGGTTATGATTTTACAAATTAAGCACCAAAACATCATGTTATACATGATATACTACAGAAAAAGTAGTTCAATACACAGTAATGCTATGTAGTAATTACTGTATTTTACGAATTTAGCACCAAAATATCATGATATATTGATAACATTGACTACAAAAATACGTTGGATAATCCAGAACGTTGGATAACTTTCTTTTATGAATTGCTTGGGTTTAACGTTATTAATATTAACAATGTTGTAATATTATATATTACAGTATATAATATTACAACATTGTTAATATTAATAACGTTAAACCCAAGCAATTCATAAAAGAAAGTAAAAAAAAATGGCCAGTATCATCTCTCGATATATAACGTCGGCTCAGAAATAAAACGTGACTCCTGCTTTCCCCTTTAGAAGAAAAAAACAAAGCTTTTCACTGCCCCTTTAAGAGAGGCTCCTCCCCCTCGCTTTGAGTGAGAGACAGATCACGTGCCTCCTTCCGTTTTTTTTTTCCCGCACGAGGAGGGGGGAGTGAAGGCGCAAAGGCGGAAGAGCCGGCTGTGCCCTTTCGCCTCCCTCCGCGCGTTTTGTCATAATGCGCAGGGCGCGGGTCACGTGGTGCGAGGCCGACGGCAGAAAGGGAGAGGGGGGCGGTTGGTTGGTTGATGGCTGCGCAACTGCGGCGCAGGCGCACTCCCGCCCCGTCTGCGTCGCGCGCATGCCCAGTCTTCCGGCTGCCCGCCCGGGGTGAGGGAGTGCGCATGCGCAGCATAGAAGCGAGGGGGCGGAGCCGTTGCTGTCGACGACGCTTGCTTCCTTGCTGGCTGCTACTCTCAGTTCTGCCGTTCGTTGCCGGTTCTTGCCGTTACCGGTCGGGAAGCCCCGTCAGGGATTGAGGAGGCGACGAAAGGTCGACATTTTGTTGAGATTGTTAAGAAGCGGAAGGCGTGAGAGAGAGAGAGGAAAGGCCGAAAGAAGCGGGCGCCATGATGGAGGCCTAGCAGGCCCAGCAGGCCCCTCAGGGATTGGGACGACGACTACAAGGCCTCTGAGGAGAGAAGTGAGCGAGCGAGAAAGGGAGGGAGGCCTAGGCCGCCGCCCCCGCGCCCCGCTGGGCCCGGGCAGCGGCGGCGGGCCCCGCGGCCTGGTCTCCGTTTCCTCCTTCCTCTTCCCTCGTCTTTGCCGCCGCCATCATGTCCTGCGTCCACTACAAGTTCTCCTCTAAGCTCAACTACGACACGGTCACCTTCGACGGGCTCCACATCTCGCTCTGCGATCTCAAGAGGCAGATCATGGGCCGCGAGAAGCTCAAGGCCGCCGACTGCGACCTCCAGATCACTAACGCCCAGACCAAGGAAGGTCCGTCCAGGCAGGGGAAGGGAGGGGAGGGCGGGATGGAAGGAGGCCCTATAGAGAGCTATAGCAGCTGCCAGTCGAGGTAAAAACCCCTTGACCTCCATAAAGGATCCAGTCCAATCTAAGAGGCGATTCTTAGAGTAGGCCACAATTGCACTACAATAATAATAATAATAATAATTGGGAGGGACTCCAGTTGTAAGGAGGGTGGCTCTGGGATTTGTGTTCTGAGAGAGACCCTCCCCTCCATATTGGAAGTCCTTGAGGATGGACACATGACAGCTGCCAGTCGACCCCACATAAGGGAACCAGTCCAATCTAAGAGGCGATTCTTAGAGTTGGCCACAACTACACTACAATAATAATAATAATAGGGAGGGACTCCAGTTGTAAGGAGGGTGGCTCTGGGATTTGTGTTCTGAGAGAGACCCTCCCCTCCTCCATATTGGAAGTCCTTGAGGATGGACACATGACAGCTGCCAGTCGACCCCACATAAGGGATCCAGTCCAATCTAAGAGGCGATTCTTAGAGTAGGCCACAACTACACTATAATAATAATAATAGGTAGGGACTCCAGTTGTGAGGAGGGTGGCTCTGGGATTTGTGTTCTGAGAGAGACCCTCCCCTCCATATTGGAAGTCCTTGAGGATGGACACATGACAGCTGCCAGTCGACCCCACATAAGGGATCCAGTCCAATCTAAGAGGCGATTCTTAGAGTAGGCCACAACTACACTACAATAATAATAATAATAGGGAGGGACTCCAGTTGTAAGGAGGTCGGCGTTGGTATTTGTGTCCAAGAATCATAGAGTAATATTATAATAGGGGTGGGGAAGGAAGCCTTTGAAGGCAGAACCATAGCTGCCAGTCGAGGTAAAGCCACCGTGGCCCCCCATAAAGGACCCAGTCCAATCTAAGAGTAGACTAGGCTGCATCTACACTACTATAATAATAATAGGGAGGGACTCCCGTTGTAAGGAGGGCGGCGTTAGAATTTGTGTTCTGAGAGAGACCCTCCCCTCCTCCATATTGGAAGTCCTTGAGGATGGACACATGACAGTTGCCAGTCGACCCCACATAAAGAATCCAGTCCAATCTAAGGGGAGACTCTGAGAGTAGGCCACATTTACGCAACAACAAAAGGGAGGGAATGGGACTCAGGTTGTAAGGAGGGCGGTGTTGATATTTGTGTCCCAGAATCATAGAGTAATATTATAATAGGGGTGGGGAAGGAAGCCTTTGAAGGCAGAACCATAGCTGCCAGTCGAGGTAAAGCCACCGTGGCCCCCCATAAAGGATCCAGTCCAATCTAAGAGTAGAGTAGGCTGAATCTACACTACTATAATAATAATAATAGGGAGGGACTCCAGTTATAAGGAGGGTGGCGTTGGGATTTGTGTCCTGAGAGTGACCTTCCCCCTCCTCCATACTGGAAACCCTTGATGGAGCCATAACAGCAACCACTCAAGGTAAAGCCACATGGAAGCCCCCCTCCCTAGACTAGGCCATGCATACACTACTATAATACAGTAGAGTCTCGCTTATCCAACGTTCTGGATTATCCAACACATTTTTGTAGTCAATGTTTTCAATATATCGTGATATTTTGGTGCTAAATTCGTAACTACAGTAATTTCTACATAGCATTACTGCATATTGAATTACTTTTTCTGTCAAATTTGTTGTATAGCATGATGTTTTGGTGCTTAATTTGTAAAGTAATAACCTAATTTGATGTTTAATAGGCTTTTCCTTAATCCCTCCTTATTATCCAACATATTCGCTTATCCAACGTTCTGCCGGCCCGTTTATGTTGGATAAGAGAGACTCTACTGTAATAGTATTTGGGAGGGACTCTAGTTTAAAGGACAGCCAGTTGGGATTTGTGTCCTGAAGGAAACCCCTTCCTCCATATTGGAAGCTCTTGAGGATGGAGCCATGACAGTTACCAATCAAGGTAAAGCCACATGGAAGCCCCCCACCCCCAAGATTCAGTTCAGTCTAAAGGTGGTCTCTTAGAGTAGGCCGTATCTACACTATAATAATAATAAGGAGGGACTCCAGTTGTAAGGAGGGCTGGGTTGGGATTTGTGTCCTGAGAGAGACCCTCCCCTTTTGCCTTGAGAATGGAGCTATTGCAGCTCCCAGTCAGGGTAAAGCCAGTCAAGGTAGGGGAAGGGGCTCAGCGGGGAGTGAGGGGGGCATATTCACCTAATGCAGGCCTCCGGGTGTTTTGGACTACAACTCCAAGAATTCCTAACAGCCGAAATTTGCCCTGTCTTGACCCTAAACCAGTGCCTGATCAAACAGGTCAGAGGGGGACTTGTAGAGTTGTTGAAGGAAGTGGTTGTCAATGCCCCTTGGAACAAAGCAAAGTCCCAACTTCCCTAAAGGGAGGCAGTTGTGAGGCCTCTATTTTAAAAGTCTTCCCTCAACCCCTCTAAAATTGACAACTATTGGTCAGTGTCCAACCTCCCCTATCTGAGCAAGGTTCTGGAGCGTATGGTGGCTTCCCAACTCCAGGGATTTCTGAATGAAATGGATTATCTAGATTATCAGGCCTGGTTATGGAATAGATATCTCTGGTTGTCTCGGTGGATGAACTCCGCAGAGAGCTAGACAGGAGGAGTGTGCCCCTGTTAGTTCTCCTGGACCACTCAGATGGTTTAATCCTGGGCTTCTTGCTGGGATGGGACTAGGAGGCAATGTCTTGCAGTGACTCCAGTCCTTCCTGGAGGTCCATACCCAGAAGGTCGTGCTGGGGGACTCCTGTTCAAACCCCCGGCTGTTGATCTGTGGGGTTCCTCGGATCTGTTTTGCCCCTCATGCTATTTAACATACGTATGAAACCGCTGGGTGAGGTTGTCTGGAGTATGGTTTCACCTATATGCGGATGACACGCAGCTCTACTACTCCTTTCTACCTAATGCCAACGAAGCTATCCTGACCCTAAACCAGTCTCCAGGCTAAGCATTCTCAGATCTCTAAGCAGCTTCTCATAGAAATTCATAGTTTTCCAATCTTGGACCAATTTGATGGTCCTTGTCTGAACAAGTTCCATTTTGTCTATATTCTTCTTGAATTGCACCCAAAACAGGTACACATGGACTCTCAATGCTTTTGCTTTTGGTGTAAAGTAGGAAGGAACACTACCAAGAATCCTGAGGGAGAGTTAGGAAACCCATAAGACCCCAGAGTTGATAATACTGGTCAAGGTGACCCCCCCTCCACCTAGGGTCTAGTGTACTTTAATTATAAGGCAGTATCCTGGGCACTCATCTCTTTCCTGCTTGCAAGACATATTCAAACTTGTTGTGTTATTGTTGCTTGGAATGTTTGTCATTAAGAATGTTTATTATTGGTATTGTTTAAATCCTCTTTCAGTGATGTACTTATTCCGTTTAGTTAATTTCATTGAAGAAATCTGTTGGTTACATGTTCTGCTAGCCCTGGAAATGCTGAAGTTTCTTTAATCTTGTTTTGCTTTTGGTCTTCATGTTGGAGTGGATTGTGTGTTGTGGTCTCCTACATATTAGCGTATGTGATTCTAACCTATATTGAGTATTCAAATGACTGGACTTTTGTATCAGGATCATGTGGCTCTTAACGACATTTCTCCCTGTTACATCCTGCTGTTGGGAGTTTTAAGAGAAAGGATTATGTACTAAGGATCTAAAAAGTGTTGACAAGATGGATGTTTTCTTCACAAAGTGTTGTATTGCTGGGGAAGCCTTCTTTACAGCAGAGAGAAGAGGAAGTATAATGGTGATTATAATGGTGATGATGATATATGTGTGTGAAAGTACGAATGGCAGTCTGCGTATTCTTGACATCTTCACAACATGTGCCTGCTCTCAGTTGTGTTGAAGTTGGAGTACTCAACCAAGAATTCCCTCTCTGCTTTCTGATTTGACAACAAAGTTGGGCCACTGGACCCATTGGCCTAGGAACTTGTTTATAGCCTTGTTGTCAGTCAGTGTGTCTGTTGGAATGCATGTAAACAGAGTAGTTATGGCAGGATGAGCCATTCCAAGCCATGCACTCCTGAC